>NC_090838.1:10310530-10613560 GCF_028021215.1 Eschrichtius robustus
AAAAAAACTTATTCACCCCCAAATATATTCTTATACATTTAAATAAAAACTGTAATGTATGGTGTGATTTGGTGGATGACTTTTAATGGCTCTTTTATTTGCAGATGCTCTCTTTCAGGTAAAGATAAAGGGTATGTCTGAGTCCTATTCAGGACTACTTTCATAATCTTATTTCATAAACCTGACATTCCTATTAAGTTTTGAGCCTCCTCTGTGAGCCATACCTGCAACATCCTTAGCAGTTGTATGTCAGATTGGTTTCTTTTTCGTGTCAAAAACTTTAGATAAATTAGAGAGCATCTCAGTCTCTTCCCCTCTGTAGCAGCACTAAGTATACCTTTTGGGTGGTCTTCAGGCATATTTCTTGGTTTTATTTGATCTGTATCACATATTGGAGGAAAGAAAATAGAACCAACCTGCTGTATATTTTTCCCACTGCTCTCAGCAAACCATTCATCAGTAATTACTATGGACTTACTGTGTAGGGCATAATTCTAGGCAGCTCTTTGCTGTAGCTGAGATCCAATTGTGAAATTTTCAGTAATTTCTACATCTGGTTGTTAAACACAGCCATTATTAAATAGTAGATGATATAAACCTACAGTTAAATAATGCAGGTGAAAAAGAAAATTAATAGATACCCCAAACTCATCATTTGAATATTTTATTTTATTAACTTTACTATTGTATATGCTCATGAGGTGGCTGAAGTTACTGCATCTGTATGATGGAAGCGTCATTTATGGATATTACTGATCATCTCTTCTCAGCTCTGCATGCATTGATACCATGTTGGTTGCTTGAAAGTGGTAAAAGTGGAAATATTTACACCACAAAAGGTAGCAAATGCTACAAATACACCCTTCCCCACCCCTCTCCAGCCCACTTATCAGCACACCACTGCTTCAGGTGATACATGAAGTCAGAGCTGAAAAGTAGCTATAGCATTTGGGGAACTGCAGTGTCCATGTGTAAGCAGGGGTAAAGGTGTAGGAGCAACGCTTTGTATGCTAGTACAGATTCATAATTAAAAGGTAACTGGCAAGATAATTAAAAGGTAACCAAGAGAAACATCCTGTGCTTTGGGCCAAGTACTGTAATTAGGTTCAACACATCATTTACCAGCTAAAATAGAGTAGGAAGCAGGCACTGCCTACTCTGAATGCAGTGAAAATACATTGGCTAAAGCTAGTGGATGTTTCTGATGAGCTTTGTTACAAAGCAGATAGCTACTCTCTCTTCGTGAATAAAAATTAAAGATATATAAACACAATTACTTTTATAAATACAGAATGTCTGAGGCTTAGCTGTAAAACATGCCTCCCAAATTTTATTTAGATAAACTTGATACAAATGTTTGGGCCAGTTTACCTTGAATACTCTTGAGTTAAAGACTCACTAGGTAGTCAGCAATACTCTGGTGTTATGAATCGCCCTTCGTTCACAAGGAAGGAAACTGGCATTTAGTAATCATCAACCAGGTGCCAGACAACTTGTTAGGTACTTAATATAGGCAACATCTTGTCCCTAGTGCTCGGTAGGGGAGAGATGAACAGGAAAGAGAGGGAACTAATATAAACTGAACACATATATATTCTGCCCATACATTGTCTTGAATCATTACAACAAGTTTAAAAGTGATATTATTTATGCTCGTTTTATTGTAGTGAAACAGAGGCTTGGGAAAAAAATGAAAGAAACTTTTTTCAAGATGACATTGCAAGTAAGTGGCAGGGCCAAGATTTGTTAAATACATACGTATCTATGAACTTTTCATTCAACAAACATTGTTTTTCTTTTTCATTATGGTTTATTACAGGATATTGAATGTAGTTCTCTGTGCTGTACAATAGGACCTTGTTGTTTATCCATTCTATATGTAATAGTTTGCATCTGCTAATCCCACACTCCCAATCCATTCCTCTTCCACCCCACCTCCTCCTTGGCAACCACGAGTCTGTTCTTTATGTCTGTGAATCTGTTGAATGGGTAAAGAAGATGTAGTATACATATATATACAATGGAATACTACTCAGCCACAAAAAAGAATGAAATAATGCCATTTACAGCAATAGGGATGGACCTAGAGATTATCATACTAAGTAAGTCAGAAAGAGAAAGACAAATACCATATGATATCACTTATACATAGAATCTAAAATATGACACAAATGAACTTATCTACGAATCAACAAACATTTCTTAGATGTATATTACATGCCGGGAGATGACCTGGATGCAGAAAAATGGTCAATGTCATTCCAGCTCTCTTCTTACAAAGCTTATACTATCTTGTGGGAGGAAGATAAGTAATTATAATCACTCTTGTAAATATTATTATAGAGGCGAGCACACTAAGTTCATAAGAAATATACTCAGCATGGTCTTCAGAGTTCAGTGCAGGCACCAGGGAGTACTCTAGTCTAAGACTTAACGGACAAGCAGGAATTAGGCAGGTGGGGTGGAATGGGGGTGGGTGAAGAGCATTCTGGACAGAGGGAATAACATCAGCACGGGACTGGAGTCAAGAAGAACAAGGCAAGTTAATCATAATAAGAGCTAAAATTTTATTGATCACTTAGGGTAACTTATTCCTTCAATCCTTTTAATAAATTTAGGAGTAGACTTAGCTATCATACATGAGGTTGTTTTAGGTGTCGGAGTGACTAGATCATGCATTTCCACGTGATTACAAGAAGTCTGGGTTTTTATCTTGAGCATAGTGTTCCAGACAAGGACATAATATGATCAGGCTTATATTTTAGAAAGACCACCCGGTTTTGTGTAACAAGTAAAAATCTGATTAGTAACTCCCTTATTTAAAATCTGTTGTTCACTTTTTTCATGGTGTTTTGTAAGAAGTGGATGGATCATGGGTCAAAATCTAAATAGACTGCCTGAGATGTAGTAAGTCCTCAGTAGATGGTGGCCTTTCTGTTTGTGTAATATTCCATGGGCTGTCTTTGGCTCTCCCCTAATCTCATCTCTGGCTGCTCTCATTTTGGTATTCAACACACCACCTGCTTGGAGTATTTTTCCAGAGGAAGCATCACTTTTCTGAAGTTTACCTATTGAACTCCTAGTAGACTTTTATAACAGTGGGGGCTGGAACAGGAGCCATAGCTGGAAGAAGAGTTTTCATCACTCCCATTTCAGGAGTAGCAGTTAGAGGGGGTCAGGAGGACATTTTCCAAAGGATTCACTGAAGAATCAACCAAAGAAACTGTTGGCTGTAAATGATTACCAGACCTAAAAATCATGAGATCATATGATGATGTGAAAAACGTTCTGCCCTCTTTTACTCTGCTGACTGCCTACTTTTCAGCCCAAAGGGGTCAGCCAGAGCAGTTTGAATAGGGGTGTAGGTTAGGGAGAAAGAAATAAAGATAACTAGATCCCTTCCATCTTTACTAGTTCAAATTAAGGAGAAAAGAGGCTTTAAACTAGTGATAATGAATTTATCCAAGTTGTATTTAGTATCTGGAAGGGAATGATTTTTTTAGAACAATTGAGAATATGGTGACAATTAAAAATGACCGTGGAGCTTGTCTGTTTTCTATGAGTAATCATAAAATTTGTGGAACTGCTTGTGTTTTTATGAAATGGCAATTGAAAAAATTTCCTTACTGAATATATATTATGAGAAAGTAAGAAACAAAATACAGTTATATATTTATTATATTCTATTAATTGTATTCTTTCCAAGTCCTAAAAATAGAATTTTTGAGTACCAAACTTAATGGGCTTGGATGGAATTGGAAAAAATGAAAAAAGATGATAAACTCTTAGACACATAGCAGTAAGGTAAAACTTGAGACCTGAATTTTCTTCAAGTGATTATGCTGGGATAAAAAAAGGGAAATGCATAATTCATGCATGTCTTACCAAGACTGTATTAAAGATTAATCATAGGGGTCACAAACCAAAGATGCAGTGATTGGAACACGGAGAAAGATGGAGAGTTTGAAGCTCTTTACCTTTTTACACATCTTGCTTCATATACTCAGGGCAACCCACGTTTTCAGCCCCTTCTTTCCATAACTTCATGCTGCATTTCAGGTCCTTTAGGGAGTAAGTCAAGCCTGGGTAGCCATTCTATCTTTGCAGTGTGGTCTCTTGGCAAGCTAATCTCCTTCCTAATCCCACCTCCAAGCCCAACCCCTGCCCCACTCCAAAATAACCCAAACAAAATCTTCATTTCAGTTACCCTGGCAACTCATTGCTCTTAGCCTTGCCTGACACACAGACTTTTTTTTTTTTTATTAACATCTTTATTGGAGTATAATTGCTTTACAATGGTGTGTTAGTTTCTGCTTTATAACAAAGCAAATCCGTTATACATATACATATGTCCCCATATCTCTTCCCTCTTGCGTCTCCCTCCCTCCCACCCTCCCTATCCCACCCCTCTAGGTGGTCACAAAGCACCAAGCTGATCTCCTTGTGCTATGCAGCTGCTTCCCACTAGCTATTTCACATTTGTTAGTGTATATATGTCCATGCCACTCTCTCACTTTGTCCCAGCTTACCCTTCCTCCTCCCCATATCCTCAAGTCCATTCTCTAGTAGGTCTGTGTCTTTATTCCCGTCTTACCCCTAGGTTCTTCATGACCACTTTTTTTTTTTTTTTTTAGATTCCATCTATATGTGTTAGCATACGGTATTTGTTTTTCTCTTTCTGACTTACTTCACTCTGTATGACAGACTCTAGGCCCATCCACCTCACTACAAATAACTCAATTTCATTTCGTTTTTATGGCTGAGTAATATTCCATTGTATATATGTGCCACGTCTTCTTTATCCATTCATCTGTCGATGGACATTTAGGTTGCTTCCATGTCCTGGCTATTGTAAATAGAGCTGCAATGAACATTTTGGTACATGACTCTTTTGAATTATGGTTTTCTCAGGGTATATGCCCAGTAGTGGGATTGCTGGGTCGTATGGTAGTTCTATTTTTAGTTTTTTAAGGAACGTCCATACTGTTCTCCATAGTGGACACACAGACTTTTGACACACTATTCCCTTCACTGGGTGTATTTTCTCTCTCACTGCTGAGATTTCATTCCTCAAGACTCATTTTTTTCTATTCTTGTAACACTTTGTTCTTACTTACAATGAAGTAGTTTGCCGCTTTACATCATAACAGAATCTTTCTGCTTATCCTCATAGACTGTAGGTTTCTTTGAATAATAATGTGTAAGGAAGGGGGTTAGACTTTTATTTACAAGCACTTGCAAAACACCTCATTTAATCTTCAAAATGACCCTATAGCATATATAATCGTCTCCATTTTACAGATGAGTTCACCAGCTCAGTGAGTTAATCAACTCCTCCAAAGGGATGCTGCTGGTAAGGATATAAACTGAGACTTTTCTGACTCCAAGTTACTGCTCTTTTCACTATATCACCACATATTGAGATCATGAGTCAGAGTTTCTTTATTTTTGCACCTGGACCTTGTAGTTTCTGCATCTGGATTGCTGTCTCCCTCTGTCTTTCTCTGTGTGTGCTTCCCTGTCTATCTCTTCTGGTTACTATTTATATTTCCTCAGAACTTTACAAAGAGTTTACCATACATATGAGTGTATAAGGGGCTCACAAGAGGAGTTCACCGTGAAGAATGCAGGGGGAGGCTGCAGGGGCAGACATGATGGTCTGAATAGACATAGACAGAGACCTGCCACTCTAATGACCAACCAATATAACAACTGGCCACTGTGGTGCCAGAGAGCTGATTCAAAGGGAGGACCCATGCGTTCCAGCCTACATCTCAATAACACCAGACACTAGGCAGGTAGGGCAGCATCTGTAGCTATTTCACAGGTCAAGCCCATCATCCAGGATGCTCCCAGAGAACCAAAGCTCTGTGAAGATGGACAGTGTTCTACTGGTTGGTGAAGGAAGCAGCCTACAACCCTGTTAGCTCACCCCTAGTAAACCATTCCTCAACTGCCTGCCTATGGGGAGATAGAGTGGTAACCATTCAGCTTATAAGCTTGTATAGACTCTCTGCAAATCACTCTTCCCTCTTGTATAATGAAATTATGCAAGATTAGCCTTAGATTTGTTTTCTTGACCAAAAAAAAAAAAAAAATTGAGGTTCTATTAAATAAATGGCTGTTTTTCTTTTTTTTTTTTTTTAACTCTGTTTTACTCTAAGGAGAATTAGTAGAATCTCCCATCTCTGTAACACCATGTTTCTTAAAGGGCCTTTATACCTATAACTATGTGACAATGGCATCTCTGTCCATATTTTTAGTTGAGGAACCTAGGGCCCCGAGAGATAAGATGGTTCCAAAGTCACGGAACAAGTTAAAAACAGAGCTGAGGTATGATCCCAGGTCTCTCGACATTTCGTTTAATGTTCTTTGCATCCCATCTCTGTTGATTAAAAAGAAGAAAAAAAAAGAAATAGTACAAAGAATCATCCTGCTTGAGCTTTTGACAAGGCTTATACCCTGTGGAGTTATTAAATGGAAGCTCAACACCCAAGCTATTTTTGATCACTTGATGGCCCTAGTGACAAGGGTTTGAACAGTTCAGAATGAGACTGGTTAAGGGAACAGCATCTCTTTTTACATAAATCACAGCCATGAACATTTTCAGCATTTCCCTACATCAGGCACACACATGAAAGACTCTAAGAAATCATATATGAAAGCTGGTGTTTTTTAAGCCCCTTCTGAATATTTGTGAAAATTGATGACACTAAAGGACATTGTTTTTCAAATTAAAAAAAAAAAAAAAGGTCTGAAAAGGAGATGGAAGGGTCTTTTACTCAAGGTAGAAAGAATCCATTAAAAATCTATTTTCTTATTTTCTCAGCATGCCTGATGTGATAGTGATCATTTATTCAGTTTCAGATGAAGTCAAGAAAGTTGCCACTTTACAAATCCACACATTGGAATTTTTAGACTTCTATCCTTCAATTGACATTCAAACTAGCAATAGGAATTTCTCTGAGGTGTAGGTGTGTTATTTGTGACTGTGAATGTCCTCAGGTTCCCCAGCCCTCAGCGGTCACCCTTCTGCTTAATATCTAACTGCACGATATGAGCTTCTACCCTATGTGACTATAAGGGGCCCCATCTTTCACTGGATTCTCCTCCTTTAGTCGTTCTGATATCATCAGAGTGCTTCCATATCACCAAAATCAGTTTTCTGGCATGGTGATAACATGCTATGAAGAGCTGTCTGCTCTACCATTAAAACAGTCAAACAAATAACAACAAGATAAAACAGGTGTTTTGTATCCCTGAGCCCCATAATTTATCTGCTTATGTATTCCCATTCCTGAGTTTGGATCTTCTCTGTCATTAATGATTTCTATTTCTACAACATTGTGTACTTTTCTTCATGTTGTAGTCCAGATCAATTAATTTCATTTTTTTTGTACTAGAGAAGTTTTCTGATTGTCAATCACTATGCCATTTATGCCTGTCTTTTTGCAAATATAGTAGATCTTATTATTGTGAGTGGGAGAAGCCTTGATAATTGGGAATACATCTTCAATTTACTGAGACTTATCTACATCAACTTCAACTCTCCCAGGCTTGATTGAGGGTTTCCTGCTCACTCTACAATCTTGAGCTGCTTCCCAATTTTATCTACTTTTTCCCCATCTCTTGAATGAATTTTACACTCTGACTTTTTCCTCTATAACACTTCTCTGTAAATAGCTTGACTGTCATTAGCTTTAATTGAGACTAGTTTGCTAATCTCAGTTCTCTGGCTCGGTTATAAGTCAGGGTTCAATCAAGAGAAAGAAACTGCCTGGTATTTACTATAGACAAATTTAATATAAAGAATCATTATCGCTAATTAGAAGAAGGAAACTATAAACAGGCAAGAGTTAAAGGAAAAACAAAACATGGAAATGATAAACTTGGGAGGGAGTGAAGAGCTCCTTTCCAAGACTAGGATTCAGACCCCGCAGGAGAAGGTGTAGGTGTTGCTCCCAACATATGCAAAATTTCTCTATGTTGCTCTAGGCCATCACTGATCAACAGTCACTGGACAAGGAGAAAACACTTCTCCTGGGTGCAGGGAAGCCGAGGCTTGGGAACCAACTGCTGGGGTGCCTGCAAGGCTCCCTAGAAATTTACCCACAGGGAGCCACTGAAACCCAAAGGGAAATTTTTCATTTTGACAGTTCAGCCCCCCATATTACATTATGCTTATTTTAATAGCCCTGTTCCTTTAATAATACTTTCCACAGGGGCTAGAATAAGCTGGCATCATCCATATTCTCTCTCTGTTTCATTGTGAACCATTTTGTGAATTGTTCATCTTTTTTTTTTTTTTTAAAGACAAAGAAACAGAAGCCAAATATGCTGTGGAAAGTGTCTGCTTCACTCATTCAAAGTAGCTGGGAATGATTTAAGCAAAGATTTGATCTTCTGAGAGCAGTAAAAGCCCTATGTTAAGTCATCCCAGTTTGACCCATGAGAATCTGCCATAGTCAACTAACCAAGAAGTTTATTTTTTGTAGACTCAAAGTACTGTTTTGTTGCTGTTGAGGACAAGGGAGAAGTAAAGACATCAATCAACAAATTTACCAAAATTTGTCAGCCTTCAGAGCCTGTGCTCTTCCCTAAGTGCATGGCTGGAATATAATTTTTTTTTTTTATAAATTGATTTATTTATTTATTTTTGGCTGTGTTGGGTCTTCATTGCTGCGCACGGACTTTCTCTAGTTGCGGCGAGCAGGGGCTGTTCTTCGTTGCGGCTCGCGGGCTTTTCATTGCGGTGGCTTCTCTTGTTGCGGAGCATGGGCTCTAGGCACGCGGGCTTCAGTAGTTGTGGCACTGGGCTCAGTAGTTGTGGCTCACGGGCTCTAGAGCGCAGGCTCAGTAGTTGTGGTGCACGGGCTTAGTTGCTCCGCGGCATGTGGGATATTCCCGGACCAGGGTTCGAACCTGTGTCGCCTGCATTGGCAGGCGGATTCTTAGCCACTGCACCACCAGGGAAGTCCTAGAATATAATTTTTTAAATCAAGAACTTCACATCAGGGAGAACAAATGATATCCCACTTCCCCTTCCCTCTCCATGTCAGGATATTGCTAGGTCTTTATTTATACTTCATTTCCTCTTATCACAGAAGATATACTGCTTATGGAATTATATCAGGCATATTGGATTGGATTCAGGGTCATTATTGGAAAGCACCAGCTGTTTTGTATTGGACAAATCAATTTACATCTTCAAATCTGTTAAATGGGGAATTTATATCTAATTCTCTGATGACTGTTATAGTCACATATTGTTAAGAGACAGTCTCTGTTTCCCATGATAATATCTACCAAGAACCTCAGGATCTGCTTCAACTCCAGCATAAAGAAAGGTTGGAATAAATGGACCTACGTGACATAAGGGGTTGAAAGATTTCTATATTTACTTGCAATAGTAGAAAATTAACTCTAAGCAGACTGAAAATTATACATATTTCTAATCCTAAAGCAACTACCAAACATGCAAAAAAGTATAGTTTACAGTCAAATAGATAAAACGGATTTATGAAAATATTCAAATACACATGAAGGTAGAAAGGAAGAACAGAGAAGCAAAATCAAGATGACTAATAATAAAATGATTAACATAAGTTCAACCTTATCAATGATACAAGTGGATTAAATACTCCACAAAGAAAACATTTACATAAGAAAAACCTCAGGGCCCAGGTGGTTTATCTGATGAATTCCAATAGTCTGTCCTCTTTTTAAAAAATGAGGGAACACTCCTGGACTCATTTTAAGAGGTCAACCTAAGTCTGATGATGAAACCTGACACATACATTATAAACAATACAAAAGATAGAAGAGAAGGGAAAACAAATTAAAGGGAAACATCCCTCATGGACACAGATTACAAAAATCCTACAAAATAGCAAATAAAAAATATTTTTATTTGCTATATATAAAAAAAAATTGATATATAAAACAGATAATGAATCAAGACCAGAAAGGGTTTATCAGAGGAGTAAAATGTTGCTTTAAATTTTGAAAAATAATTAATTTAATTAATCATATTAACAGAATAAAAGGAAGACGAATATGATTACTCAATAGATGCAGAAGAACTATCTTAAAAAGGTAAAATGCTCATTCATGATTAAAAAAAAAAAACCTTTCAGCAAAGTAAGAATAAAGAATGGAAGTTTCCCAACCTAATGAAAGATATCTATGAAAAAGCTACAGCTAACATCAAACTCAATGGAGATTCTGTTCTTTCCTAAAGATCGCATCCCTTCTTAATATTCCTTTCCCTCAACGTTATGCCCTTTCAACTAATGTCTCCTTTTTCCTAAAGAATTCTCTCCAAAGGTTAGTTTATATATTTTGTCTCTGTATTTTCATTATTTTCTCTCTTCTCAATTCCTTACAGTCTAACATCTTCACCCATCAGTTCATGCTGGGAAGCTCAAACCTGTCAAATGCTCCACAGCATTTATTTTTCTCATGCTTGGCAATCTCTAGGTACTGGCTGCCCCTTCTCAGTTATCTTCAGCTCTGGAATAGTCCAGGCCGATTCTGGAGTCTTGCTTTCCTCAACTCTAGCCATACCGCCACATCTTTGTCATGTTAGTTTTTTCTAGCCAGTAAGAAGGGAAAATTCAATAAAACCAAATTGATTCAGCTAGCTTAAGCTGTGCTTGTGTGACTCAGCCAGTTGGAGCAACAGGATTTCCTTCTATTGATTGGAATCTCTCCAATTCTTTCCTTCTACCTAGTTCGAGATCCTTTCATGTAGATCTAGCCCACTGCATTCAGTGCCTCTTAATTTGCACACTCACAAATGATTTGGTCTCTTGCGGTCCATCATGCACATTTCAAATCACCAGTCTGATTGGTGGTCCTTTATCCCCTCTGCTGCCTCTGCTGACACGTCTGTCTTCCATTGCACTTCAGATAAAGAACACATTCCTTACTGGAACCAGCTTTGTGTGTCCCACAGAACCCTGAATGTAATTCTAGCTTCATCTCTAACCGTAATGTGCTAGCCATTTCCCCCAGCCCACTCCTGCCATAGTTTCTTTACAATTACAAGTGTCTCCACCTAAAATTTCTTTTCCCATTCTATCCAATTTCTAATTTTCCTTCTGATTTTAGCACAAGTATCACTCAGGGAACACTTCCATGACCTTCCCGGCTCAAATCTTCTATCAAATGTTCTCACAGCATCTTGAACCTCTCCTTTATAAAACTTACCAGAATTACAGTTTTATATTTATGGTGTAATTTTTTGATTGTTCTCTATCGCCAACCAGACCATTTACTTGAAGAATTCAGTGGCTATGATGTGTTTATTTATCATTGTACTTGATAATCTAGTTAGGGTTGATAATCTAGATAGTCCCTTTATTCAGAAAGGGACTGTCTATCCACCTGTCTCTCTGTCAGTGTTTTTCTGCCTTTTCCTAGGACTTCTTGCTGACTCCTTGTTCAAGGACTGTTGGCTTACCTGGTTCTTACCAGTTCCTGAGTTTCTTAGTTCAATTCCCTGCCTCTGTTACTTGATTTCTCCTCTTTTGGTGAACACCAGCCCTGCCTGTGCTGGTATTTTCCCCTCAAAGCTGGATCCTCTGACCCACATCATTTGCTGTAGTTCTCATCAACTTAAAGACTCTTTCTCACCTTCAAAATCATGTTTTTTTTTGAGGCACTTGTTTAAAATCTTTAGGATAAGGGGCTTGCACCTGAGACACACTCAGAGCCACCCTTCCAGCTCTCCTCATGACCACCTTCTCTGTTCTTTGATTCACAGCCTCCCTGCCTTTTCATAACCTTCAGGAAAGTTCCCAGTTTCCTTACTTGCAATTGCAGCATTGTGGAACTTGTACCCTTTAAAGCACTATCACAGCCCAAATGAGGAATCCAACTCCATATGCCAAAATCTCATCAGCTCAGCACATAGACCTTGCATATCTATTTAAGATGAAGCTCTCGGGACGGGCATGAGCATCTCAGAGTTTCGGGAGCTTAGTCAGTGAGTGGGAAGCAAGCCATAGAGAGCTGATATCATTAATGATCAATGACAAATCTCTTAAGAGCATCTGAGGAGCTCAGTCTTAAAAGGCCCTCTTTTCTAATATTTTATTTTGTTTTATAAGTAGAGATTTTAACTATAAGAAATTTAATTTTTAAAAATCTATATCTTCATGTGTTATACTAATCGAATGTGGGAACACTCTGGGAGTTTTCTTTTTCCCTGTACTCTCTCAGTAAGCTATCTGTGATGCTGAAAAAAACCAAAAACTACAAAACACACCAAGCAAACTTGAAGGATTTGTGATCGTCTGAAACACAGAAGCCCAGCAAATAGCATATTATAGTTGTGCTTCTATTTAGACTTCTATTTCTAGAAATAAAAATAGTTAAAGGAGTCTACAAGACTCTGCCAGTTACATAATCTCAGGCAAGTGATTAATTTTTTTGGCTTCAGTTTCCTCATCTATAAAATGAGAATATAACAGTACTGCCATATAGGGATGCTGTGAGAAGAAGTAAGGGAGTTCACATATATAAGTGCTTAGAACAATGCATGCTATTTTCCTGCTTCCTTTTATTTACAAGTCTGGCATTTCCCATCAGGGGGTCAGACTCATCAGATATGTTCACTTTGGTTCACCTCTGACTCTGACAGGAGGCCTTCATATAGACAACAACTTGTCCTTGAGGAAAATGTACACAAATCATCAATTAGAGAATTTGCAATGAATCTCCCCTGATGTGGATCTGAGCCTGTATTCTATCTTTAGTTGGAGCATATGCTGTGCATCTCACAGACTTTCAAACTCCCAGATGCCCAAGGAATATTCAAACAATTAGTTCCCTTTCTTTCTTGGGTAACCGTGAAATAAATATGCTGTAGTGAAAAAGCACTGGACAGGGATCCAGCAGGTATGGCTCTGCCAAAAAGTCTTTATTTTGACTCTTTCAGAGCTTCATTTCCTCTAATGTGAAACCAAGAGTCCATGTCATGCATTTGCAGAAAGGCTTTGAGCATCAAATGCAATCGTTACATAGATGCAATTTGAAAATAGCAAAGTTTTGTATAAATTTGAAAACTAATAATACTGATTGGTAACACTGTTAACTGTTATCATTACAATTAAAAGCAGAACACACATTACCCCGTCTATACTGAGGGTGCCTATGAGTTGCCTCTTCTCCAAGTTTGAAGACAATGTGATAGAAGGTTGTTAGTTTCCCAATCAAACTCTCTGCCACAACAGCAGTAGAGCCATGACCACAAAGAAAGCATATGGATCAAGGTGTCCTGATCCTTCCAAGAGAGGTAGAAGCTAAAAGAAGTACTCACTGTACAGGCTCTGGAAGGGCTTCTGATCAACCATCCCCCTACAGCAATTAAACTTGAAGTTGGGTCCTGACAGGTACAGCAAAATTTGTGGACGCTGAAATTTTACTGTGATCCCAAAGACAGAAACAACCTGTTACCATGTGAAATCAAGACTGGATGACCTTTGAGGCCTTTCAAACTCTTACATTTTTGGATGCAGTAACTTTATAACCATGAAACAACAGTGACAACAGCTAGTATTGTTCTCATATACCGCTTTATGTGCCAAGCACTATTTTTAAGTGCTTTGCGCATTACTCCTTCAACCAACACAACAACCCTATGAGGCAGGTACTACTAGGATCTCATTTATAAATGAGGAAGTGGATGCACAGAGAAGTTAAGAAACTTGCCCAAGGAACAGAGTCATCATCAACAGAGCCAGGATTTGAACCCAGGTAGATTGCCTCAGTGTCACAATCCTTACCACCACTTTCCAGTCTTGAAGTCAAAACTGAATCTTTCCATCAAAACTAACTTTATCTCTCTTTTTCTACTTCTTTGCTCAAAGGAGATATAGACTAGATCATCTTCAAAAAAGACCTTTTTCCCTAAGAACATGCTGCTTTTAAGTCTGCTGTTATCACAATGTCTCAGAAGGTACATCCTTCTAAGTAAGCAGGTTCAACCATTAAGTCAACAGATAGTGAGCACTGGATTTCTTGGTTACTGCGCCGGGAAGAGAGGACTGAATAGGACATACTGTTGTTTCTCACGACTCACGCAATCCATAATGGTAGAAAGAAAAAGTACAGTCATAGTGGAAAATTAGTGGTACTACAAAAATTCATGTTTATAATGTCATGAAGACCCCCAATCCAGAGCACTCTGCCTGTCATGGGAATGCCTCATAAAGGATGTGAATTGACTCAAAAGCATTTCTCCCACTGGCAAGTCTCTCTAGTGTGAATGACTGTACTTCCGTAGTGACGAACTGGTCCTAGATAATGCATCCTTGAGATCCAAGGAATTCCTCAAGTGAAATTATCATACAAAAGTTGGAGAAAGCATTCTCTAAAAGAGGCTTATCCCCAGTGGGACTAGTCAAAGGTGACAATAAGCAAATGGCACTGTGTGCTGTCTTTGTAATTTAAGATGAGTTTGAGATACCCCAGACCCCATGATCTACATGAGGAATAGTCAAAGGATCACAGAACTTGGGTCTCTGCTGGGTCTCCAAGTTGGCCTCATTTAACATCTGAGGAAGCTGCTGGTGATTCATACATTCTCTGTTTGAGGTCATCTAATGTCTAAGAGATGACTGCCCTGTAAAGTGTTCCTGGATATACTTAAGTTTTAGAAATAAGTACAATGAGCCAATATATTTCTCTCTGTAACATCTAACTATTGGCCTTTGGGTCTTCTTGGAATGAGATAAGTATCTATTTTACTTCCTCCTTATTTTTTATACTCCCCACCTTCCAAATCAACATTTAACTAATCAATATACAAATTTATACATTCATTTAACACACAGGTATAAGTGCCCACTCTAAAAGTCTATCTAGTTAGTATGGGTGGAAGAGGAAGCTGGGCAGAGTCTTGCTACCCCCAGGGAATTTAACAGCTTCATATCTGATTCTGATTTTTTTAAGGCAAAGAAAATATTAAAAGGGTGGAATATGTCACACGTGTCAGACAACATAGAAAAGTCTGAGTAACGTGCCATAGGTGAGAGTGGATGGGGAAGGACTCTGGAGCTTTAAAAGGACAGGGAAGGTGGCCCCTCTGATATCTGTACCATTTTCATAGGTACAGAAGCTCTCCTTCTCTCTGGAAGCAGAAGGGCAGTCTTTTTGTTCTCATCACAGAAATGTATAAATATTTTAGCCGTTGTCTGACTGTAACACTCATGAACTTGCCCAACTGCCCTGACCTCAATCACAGAAGCCTCCACCCAGATATTTGATTTCCTGACTGCTTGTTTTGGTTATAATTTACTTGGGTCTAGGTAGGGCACTTTGGGCGACATTTTCCTGTCACCCAAAGGAAGGAAGATTTTCCTTGAGGAAGGAAGTTTCCTTACTCAAAGTGAAATCATGCATTTAGCATGGGCAGACTACAAATGGCTCTTGAAATTCATTACTTCTCTTGAATCTCAGTTTTGCACTCCTCAGTTCCCTGTTCTTCACCAGAAATCTCCAGCCCTAAACTTCATTCTGGGTTTTGCTCAGCTGATGTACTGAATCTAGGAATACACACACACACACACACACACACACACACACACACACACACGAGTGTAAATTTACTTCAGATTCCCAATTTCCTTTAAAACAAAGAAATAGCAACATTATTTCAATATTGGGTCTCAGCATTTAAATGGTTTTCTTAATGACTATTTCTAGAGTTAGTACCCAGTATGAATGACTATGTTTGGTATTTAATACATGATTTTTTATTTCAAAAAGTTACAGGTGGCTCTATTATTCCTTGATATGGGGTTAAATAGCACAAAGCTTTAGGCTCCTGCAGTTGCTTCCATCTTTCTAATTGAGGGATTTCTGCTACTCACCCCCTTCATCCCTTTCTCAATTTGGCATTTTTACAACTGGAATGAAGACAGGAATTAGTGTTTTGAAATACTGCATCTACAGCTTATTCATAACACAGTTCAGCAGGAAGAAGGAAAGGTCAGATGATTTTAGGCTTGCAATTTGGGTACCTAAGAGCTGTAAGTTGAATTCCCTAAATTGTACTGGTCCTTCTTTATTACTTATTAAGGCTTGACATGAATGAGGCATCAAATGACATATTTTAAAGCTTAGGAGCTTCTGTAGTGAAAGGTCTGGGGAGTCACAAAAGTGAGTAAAATGAAAATCCACCTTGATATTCTACATCATCAGCAGCATAAGTCCAGTGACGACAGACAGCTATGTCTACTGGAAAGTTTTGCTAAATTTGCCTTTATTTCATCCTCACCGTCACTGTCTTCTTTCAGGGCTTTTCATTTCTCTCCTAGATTGGTAAAAAATACCAGTTGCTACTTCTCTTCAGTATTATTCTCCATTTAATTTCCATATTCCTATCAAATATTTTGAAATTACAATCCTAATGATTCTCTCACCTTCTTAAAGCCATTGAATGGTTGTTGCCTTCACAATAGAGTTCAAACTCCTTAGTAGAACGTACTACAGTGTTAATATTTTATGTCCTAATGAGCTCTTGGACTTCTAATCTCACATGTCCCTTTAAGCATCTTGACTTCTAGCTACGCTGAAGTAGTACTCAAACATTACAGTATCCTCCTGTCTCCGTGCTTTACATATGTTGTATCCTAGCTACTTGAAAGTACTTAATCCCCTTTCCTCTTACCTAAGAGCTATGGATCCTATAAAAGTGTCCTTTCTGTTGAGTGGTTTTGTGTTCATTTTTGTTGTTGTTGCTGTTCTGTTTTAGTTTGAGTTGGGTGTTTTCCCATTTGGTTCTCATCACTCCTTGGGCTAGTCTGCATCATTGTATCCATGACACCATATTATAATCCTCCACCTATACTATTTCTATCTTCCATGATAACCTGTAAGCTCTGTGACGTCAGGGACTATGCTTTATTTACTTTATTCCCTAGTATATTGCACAGTACCCGGCACACTGAAAGCCAGGTGTGTTGAATGATTTAATAGATTTCTGAGTTAACCAATTAATGAGATGGTCATTTTTCAATATGTAAAAGCTGGTTCAGATAATAGCATTTTATTGCTACACTCCCCATTATGGAAGCCCTGAATGCCAGGATGGTGTTCATGCAGATTCTTGGTTTCATCTGGGTGTCCTGGCATTCACTCAGAACAGATGATGTTTGTCTGAAAAGTCTTTGATCCACATCCATTTTTTAAAATCTATTTTAGCTAGGTATAGAATTAGAATTTGATCATTTTTTTCTCTTTCAGTGTTTCAGAGATAGCATTTCACTTTCCTCTTTTGAATAATTTTTGTGGTCATTCTTATCTTTCTCTGTACAGAAACAAAGTTGCTTTTAAATTTTTTTTTATTGCTGATTTTCAACAATTTCATTATGATATGCTTTGGTGTGACCTTATGTTTCTTCTGTGGAGTTCATTAAAATTCTTGGATCTATGGTTTTATAGTTTTTATCAGATGTTAATAAATTTCAACCATTGTTTCTTCATATATTTTTTTCTGCTTCATCCCCCTTTCTGGGACTCAGACATTTCAGACTACTTGAAATTTTCCTATGGCTTATTGAAGCTATATTTATCTTTTGTGGTCTCTTTTTTTCTCAGTACTTCATTTTCAGTAATTATTATTGTCAAGTCTTCAAGTTTACTGATCTTTTCTTCTGAAATATTCAATCTCCTGTGAATCCTATCCTGTTATCTTTTATAATTTTGGATGTTGTATTTTTATTTTTTAAAGTTTCATTTGGTTCTTTTTTATATCTTTTCATTATGTTAATGATTTCCCTTAGAGTGTTTTGGACTCAAGTCATATTAGACTTGTTGATGGATGATATGTACCTATTTATAGCATTTTATCTTAATCATGTACCATCTTGTTTTTAGATATGCCTCTTGAAATATTGTAAACACTTGAAAAAATGTAGCAATGCCTTACTGTACATGAGGCTGTCATGTTGTTCACAGGCTTCATCACTTTCTCTCTCAATCAGATATAGAATACCGATAAACAGTTGTAGAGGAAATACGTGATTTTTAAAGTATAGTTGATTTACAATATTATATTAGTTTCACATATGTGACATAGTGATTCAATATTTTTAAAGATTATACTCCATTTAAAGTTATTACAAAATAATGGCTATATTTCCCTGTGCTGTAAAATATATTCATATTGCTTATCAATTTTATACATAGTAGTTTGTATTTCTTAATCCTGTACCCCTATCTTGCCCCTCCCACCTTCCCTCTCCCCACTGGTAAGCACTAGTTTGTTCTATATACTTGTGAGTCTGTTTCTGTTTTGTTATATACATTTATTTGTTTTATTTTTTGTTAGATTTCACATATAAGTGATAGCATAGAGTGTTTGTCTTTCTCTGCCTGACTTATTTCACTAAGCATAATACTTTCTAGGTCCATCCACATTGTTGCAAATGGCAGAATTTCATTCTTAGGCTGAGTAATATTCCATTGTGTGTGTATTTGTGTGTGTGTGTGTGTGTGTGTATCTATAAATATCATTTCTTCTTTATCTGTTCATCTGTTGATAGACACTTAGGTTGCTTTTATATCTTGACTATTTTAAATAGTGCTGCTGTGAACACTGGGGTGCATGTATCTTTTTGAATTAGTTTTTTCATATTCTTCAGATATATACCCAGGAGTGGAATTTCTGGATCATATGGTAGCTCTATTTTTAGTTTTTTGAGGAAATTCCATGATGTTTTCCACAGTGACTGCACCAATTTACATTTCCACCAACAATGTACGAGGGCTCCCTTTTCTCCACATCCTTGCCAACATTTGTTATTTGTGGTCTTTGATGACAGCCATTCTGACAGGTTTGAGGTGATATCTCAGTATAGTTTTGATTTGCATTTCTCTGTTGATTAGTGATGTTGAGCATCTTTTCATGTCCCTGTTAGTCATCTGTATGTCTTTGTCCATTCAGATCTTCTGCCCATTTTTTAATTGAGTTATTCGTTTTTTTGATATTGAGTTGTATGAGCTGCTTATATATTTCAGATATTAATCCTTTTTTGGTCATAGCATTTGCAAACATTTTCTCCCATTCAGTAGATTGCCTTTTTTTTTTGTCAATGGTTTCCTTTGCTGTGCAAAAACCTTTAAATTTAATTATGTTCTATTTGTTTATTTTTGCTTTTATTTATTTTGCCTTAGGAAATAGATCAAAAAATATATATTGCCACAATTTATGTCAGAGTGTTCTGCCTATGTTCTCTTCTAAAAGTTTTTATTGTTTCCGGTCTTACATTTAAGTCTTTAATCCATTTTGAGCTTATTTTTGTGTATGGTGTTAGAGAATGTTCTAATTTCATTCGTTTACATGTAGCTGTCCAGTTTTCCCAGAACCACTTATTGAAAAGACAGTCTTTCTCCATTGTGTATTCTTACTTCCTTTGTCATAGGTTAATTGACCTTAAGTGTACAGGTTTATTTCCGGGCTCTCTACTCTATACCATTAATCTATGTGTTGGTTTTTGTCAGTACTATGCTGCTTTGATGATGGTACCTTTTTAGTATAGTCTGAAGTCAGGGAGCATGATATCTCAAGCTTTGTTCTTTTTTCTCAATATTGCTTTGGCAATTTGGGGTCTTTTGTGGTTCCATATAAAGTTTGGAATTATTTGTTCTAGTTCTGTGAAAAATGTCACGGTTTTTTTGATAGGGATTGCATTAAATAGGTAGATTGCTTTGGGTAGTATGGGCATTTTAACAATATTAATTCTTCCAATCCAAGAACAGGGAATATCTTTCCATTTCTTGGTATCATCTTCAATTTCCTTCATCAGTGTTTTATAGTTCTCAGAGTATAGTTCTTTCACCTCCTTGTTAAGTTTATTCCTAGACATTTTATTCCTTTTGATGCAGTTTAAAAGGGATTGTTTTCTTGCTTTCTCTTTCTGAAAGTTCATTTTTAGTGTACAGAAAAGCAACAGATTTCTGTATATTAATCTTGTATCCTGCAAGTTTATTGAATTCGTTTATTAATTCTAATAGTTTTTTTCATGGAAACCTTAGGGTTTTCTATATATAGTGTCATATAACCTGCAGATAGTGACGGTTTTACTTCTTCTCTTCCAATTTGGATGCTTTTATTACTTCTTCTTGTCTGATTGCTGTGGCTAGGACTTCCAATACTATGTTACATAGAATTGGCAAGAGTGGGCATTTTCGTTTTGTTCCTGATTTTAAAGGAAAGGCTTTCAGCTTTTCATCACTTAGTATGATGTTAGCTGTGGCTTTGTCATAAATGGCTCTTATTATGTTGAGATATATTCACTCTATACCAACTTTGATGTGAGTTTTTATCATGAATTGGTGTTGAATTTTGTCAAATGCGTTTTCTGTGTCTATTGTTATAATTGTGAGGAAATAACTCTTTTATTTATGATTGCTACTGGCAAATACATATATTGATCATAATGTAGTCATATTAATCAGAATTGGGCTAAATGTAGTCTTTAATTTGTAGACCTATATATCATTTATTAAATGTTTTCATCTAAATTTTCTCATTTGGTACCAGCAACAGTCCTATGGTATATAATATCCTTTTCTAGGTTCTAATTATGCTCTCCTTTTCATTTGGGGAACAAGAAATCAGAAACAATAAGGAATTGTACAATGTTTATTATTTTACCATGGTCTTTTGATACCTAATGCACACTTCTGTTTTCAAAAATGTTACAATATGGCAGTAACTGTATTAATAGGAGGTAAATAATAGTAAGAAAATATTACCCATTTTATTGTCACACCAAAAACAATTAATGACTAATGTTATACATGCCCCCTCTTTGCTTTTGTTCATGTGTATGTGTATATGTCATGTTTATAGCAAGGACAAATCTTAATGAGATATTTTTGGTTTGTTTTCCTTTGTTCATGTTATGTTAACCTTGTATCATTATTTCAGTGATATTTTCATACAATAGCATTGTCTCTCCAGAAATGAGTCATAATGTGAGTTGTTTGTACAATAGAGGTTCTATTTATTGAAAAGTTGATTTGGAGCAATCTGAAAATTCTATGACAAAAGTGTGAATTTATAAATAAGAAAATAATACTCTGAAAGCCCATATAACTTTAATATATAAAAGCAACCCTCATTCAGAAATTATTGATTCTTTGTTGGCACAAATTCTAGTAACCTTGGTTTCTAGATTTCCTAAACCATATCACATTTACAGCACAAAATGTGTCAGTGATAACTGTGTCATTTTCACTGAGTATTTATTGATTAGTTGATATAGGTGAAGCCCTGCAGTATACTCTGCAGCTACAAAAATGTAGAACACATGGTCCTATCTTCAAAGATCTCAGTATAAAGTTAGAGAAACTTCACATATATAAAAATACTAGTAACAGTAAAAAGTAGAACACTCAGATATCAAAAAACATTTACAGAAGAATGTTTCCAGGTATTAGAAGAGGGAATAGAATGAAAGAATTAAAGTCTATAATTAAAGAGTGACATAGAAAACTAAAACAAAAACAAAAGCAAAACAGATATAACCAGGACTTCCCTGGTGACACAGTGATTAAGAATCTGCCTGCCAATCCAGGGGACACAGCTTCGAGCCCTGGTCTGGGAAGATCCCACATGCCACGGAGCAACTAAGCCTCAGAGCCACAACTACTGAGCCTGTGCTCTAGATCCCGTGAGGCACAACTACTGAGCCCGCGTGCCACAACTACTGAAGCCTGCACGCCTGGAGCCTGTGCTCCACAACAGAAGCCACTGCAATGAGAAGCCCGCGCACCACAACGAAGAGTAGCCCCCACTCACCGCAACTAGAAAAAACCCGTGTGCAGCAACAAAGACCCAACACAGCCAAAAATTAATTAATTAATTAATTTTAAAAAAAAGCAGATATAACCAACACAGCATTGAAATATGAGGCCATGTTCTTTCCATTCACTGAGAAACAACATGGCCTCAACTGTTTCACCTCAACTGTTTTTAAGGATGTCGTCATAAAATTTACGTACAGAACTTGGTTAACTAAAGCTAGTTAGGCCCATATAGCACAAACAAAATCAGCTCCATAACAATAGTGATCTAACATAGTGGTTACAAGGGTCAAGGATGGGCTCAAAAGTCATACTGCCTGGGGTTGACATCCCAACTTCATCAACTGCAAACTTGGACCAATTTTTAACCTGTGTCTTGATTTCTTCATCTGAAAGGGAAAATAAGAATACATTCATTGTGGAGTTATTGTGAATATTGAAACAAAAATTGTAAAGCACGTAAAACAATATCTGATACACAGGTAAATTTCAATACTTGCTATTACTTAATAATAATACAAGCAACTGTGTCAATAACACTTACCTATGTACCAGGCACAGTTCTAAATTTTTACATCGTTTAACTCACTCAGTCCTTGCATCAACCCTAGGAGGGAGTTACTGCTATTATTCCCATTTTCCACTTGAGAAAACCAAATCTCAGAGATATAAATAATTTGCTCAAGGACTACCTACTTAAGTAGAAGAGTCATCATTTTAGCCAAGTGCTTTGTCCCTAGAGCCCTTTGTAATGTTGCCACCACAATATTGTTCATAACAAAATATATAAATATTAGAGCCGCCTGAAAATATATTAAGCCACTGATTTCCTGAGGCAGTGATCATCTTTTCACCAAAGGATTCAAAAAAAAGGCATCCAGTTAGGTGGCCGGACTATATAGTCTGTGTAGCTGCTAAGTATTTATTAAATTAATGTTGGGCCATTGTCAATCAACAGTAAAAAAATGTTTTATTTTTATTGTTTAAGGATGTAGATATGTTTATACCCAGTGAAGAATGTATACTCTTAGAAATTGCTTAAATGTGGGGTATAAAGCTCCAATTATCTTTCAAAAATATATCTATAATTTATATATGATTTATATATGCAATTATATGTAAATTTTCATTCTCCATATATACAGAAAAAATTTCTTCACCAATCCAGGAGGTGCTTTAGTTTACTGTTTTAACACACAGGCTCTAACATTAGACAAATCTGGGTTTGCGATCTAGCTGGATCACCTATTTGTGTAAAATTTTCATTGTGACGTGGGGGAAATAACAATATAAACACGATAAAATTATTGTTAGGAATCACTGAGATAATTCATTAAAAACTAACATAGCACATGGCAAGTGATAAATACTCATTAAGCATTATTATTCTATTTTGTAAATGGAATGTTAATTTATTAGTAAGTGCAAAGGCAAACAAATGGGAATATTTGTCAATAGCAATTAATTTAATAATGAGCATTATTCTTTATTTTATGCTTTTTATTACCAAATATAAAACCCATACAGAAAAGTAGACAAATCATGAATGTACAGTGTGTGTGTGTGTGTGTGTGTGTGTGTGTTTATGGCAGGGGTTGGGGATGGGACGAGATCCAGTGGTGTGAGAAAAGCTTAGTCTGAGAATCAGGAGATCTAAATCCAGATTTTAATCTGTCCCCAACTCACCCTGTGACCTGGAAACAATTACTTTCTCTCTCTGAATATTTATCTTATTTCTAAAATGAAAGACTTGGGCAGGTTGATTCCTATGATTCCTTCCTATTTCAAAGTTCTAGGACTAAGTGGTCAAGAGACAAGAGAAAGAATAAGTTTAATGCATATAAAAAGGCTCTAGAACTGGTTTAGATAGCACAATGGATTCCTGAATCCTTAAGTTAAATAAAGGGACATTTGGGCCATTGCCACTCTCATTTGAGAACTTAGTCCGGTAAACAGTTTCACTTGGACAGTAGTCTTGGCATTTCAGGTCAGGTCTAAAATTATGAAATCATATTTTCATGCCAAAGGGTAAAAGAGCTTTCCAAGCTAGAGCATTGCCAAAGATATCCTAATAAAGATATACAGCCCAATCAGTGAGTTTTAACCCCTTCAAAGCCTTTTAAAAACTTGACTTTGCTTTCAATGTATTGCAAAATTAAATGTTTATTTCTGTTGACAATGAACTCTTTCAAGTCCTGTTTTCTAGATAATCTAATGTAAGTTAGAGCTCAGTCACAGGAATATGTTTGTAATATTAAAACAAGATGATGTATCACTTTGCAGGCTAATATATCACTTCCCTTAAAATATTAAAAAATATATTCAGTTACCTAAAAAGAGTCTTTATGGAGGGGTAATCAAGTATTGTCAAGGGAAGCTCTGTTGCATTCCTCTATTTACCCCTGAAGTTCATCTTTCCCTTTCTTTCGATTTCTCTTTTTTAATTTCAAAAACAAACATAAATAGCTTTATTGAAGCATAATTGACACACAATAAATAACTCATACACAATTTGATCAGTTTTGACAAATGTATAAACCTAATGAAACCATCACTACAACCAACATAGTGAACATATATGTAAACCCCTTTTGAAATCCTCCCTCTCACCACTCATTCCCTGGTTCTTTCAACCAGGTACAACTGATCTGCTTTCTGGCACTATAGACTAGTTTGCATTTCTAGAGTTTTACAGAAATGGAATCATATTGTATGTACTTTTTTTTGTCTAGCTTCTTTCACTCAGCATAATTATTTTCAGATTCATCCATGTTTTGTGTGCATAAATAGTTCATTCATGTTGATTGCTGAGTAGTATTCCATTGTATGAATATACCCATAATTTGTTTAACCATTCATCTGTTGGTGGATATTTGAGTCTTTCTCAGTTTTTGTTTATTGCAAATAAAAACTGCTATGAACATTTGTGTATAGGTCTTTGTGTAGTCATACGCTTTCATTTTTCTTGGGTAAATGCCTAACAGTGGGATGACTGTATTCTATGATAGCTGTATGTTTTACTTAAAAAAAAAAAAAAAAGATTGTGAGTAAAGGCAATTTTATTTATTTATTTTCAGTCTGGATGTTTTAATTTATTATTATCTTTTTTTTCCTTATTTCGCTGATTTAGAACTTCCAGTGCAACGTTAAATGGAAATGGTGAGAGAAGACGTCTTTTCCTTGTTACTTCCCTTACAGGGAAAGCGTTCAGTCATTCTCCATTAAGTATGAGTTTAGCTGTAGATTTGCCATAGATGCCCTATGTCACTTTGAGAAAATTTGTTTCCATTCCTAGTTTTCTGAGAGTCATTATCAGAAAAATATTAGATTTTTGGTAAATGTTTTTCTTCATTTATTGAGAAGATCATATGGTTTTTCTCTGCTCTCTCTTTCTCTTTTGGAGAGGTTGTTAATATGGTGAATACATTGATTTTTGTGTGTTATACCAACCTTGAATTCCTAGGGTAAACCTCCACTGATTATGGTATATTATGCTTTTAATATATTTGTGTTTCAGTTTGTTAAAACTTTGTTAAGAATTTTTACATCTATAATCATGAGGGATATTGATCTGTAGTTTTCTTTTGTTGTAATGTCTTTGTCTGCTTCTGTTATTAGGTTAATACTGGTCTCATATAATGAGTGTGATGTATTCCTTTCTCTTCAATTTCTGGCAGAGTTGGTGTAGAATTGGTATTATTTCTTCCTCTTAGGTAGAATTCACCAGGGAGACCTTCCAAGCCTAGAATTATTTTTACTGAAAGGTTTTAAACTACAAATTCAATTTCTTTAATATATATAGAACTAGTCAGTGTATCTATTTTTTCTTGAATGAGCTTTCACAGTTTGTGTCTTCCAAGATATTTTTTCATTTCATCTAAGGTATCACATTTATTGACATTAATTTGTTAATAATATTACATTATTATCTTTTTAATATATGCAGAATCTGTAATGGTGTCACCTCTTGTTTCAGATCTTGGTAATTTGTGTGTTTCTTCCCTATCTTTTCTGACTAATCTGATTATAGGTTTATCAATTTTACTGATCTCAAAAATTCACCTCTTGGCTTAATTTATCTTTCCCCTATGTTGTCCTTTTTCCTATCTTAGTTTTTTCTGTTTTGATCTTTATTACTTCCTATCTTTTCATACTTTGTGTTTAGTTTGCTTTTTTAATTCAATTCCTTAAGGTAGAAATTGAGATCACTATTTGGAGGTATCTCTCTCTTTTTTTAAAAAAATTAATTAATTAATTAATTTATGGCTGTGTTGGGTCTTCGTTTCTGTGCGAGGGCTTTCTCTAGTTGCGGCAAGTGGGGGCCACTCTTCATCGCGGTGCACGGGCCTCTCACTATCGCGGCCTCTCTTGTTGCGGAGCACAGGCTCCAGACGCGCAGGCTCAGTAATTGTGGCTCACGGGCTTAGTTGCTCCGCGGCATGTGGGATCTTCCCAGACCAGGGCTCGAACCCGTGTCCCCTGCATTGTCAGGCAGATTCTCAACTACTGTGCCACCAGGGAAGCCCTCTCTTCTTTTTAAATATAGGTGTTTATTACTATAAACCACCCCTCATTTCCCTTGATACATGACAAGAAATAAAAGTGAGGTTATAAAAACAATGAATAGTAAAGAATTAAAACTTATCATTATTATGGGAGAATGATCATAGCAATTAGTTCATCTTAGGAAATTCCTTGACCTAAAGTTTTAAGGTTACTTGCAGTACACCTGATTTTAAGATGAAGTTTAAAATGTGTTCAAAAGTATTACACTTCTTTAAGATGGAGGAAGCCCTAGGAATAAATGTAGCAAGATTAAATACCAATGAAGAAAGCACATCTCAGTAGAATTAGGTCTTTTTTAAAAATATAATTTCCATTAAAAGTCATTTTCATTCGTTTATGTTTCAATAATTGTATATATTTTATTTGTTTTAAAGCATCAATAAATATTAAAAGCAAGCTGATGTTTACAGTTAACTCATCTATACAAGTGTTAACTGTCCTGAAAATTCCTGAAGGGAATCTGAGTTAACACACTTGTCTTAAATATGTCATCCTCTTAAAACAGTTGATTAATAATTTAAGATATATGGTATTTTCACTCAAAGTTGCCCATGTAAAATTTGTTAGTTAAATGCAGTATTGTTAGGCAACACTTTTTTTTTTCCATAATTATGATAACCCACAAAATAATTTAGGAGAGAGAGGCAGACTCATGGGGTGATGAATTAAGACATCATACATATGACACTCAAACTAATTGTCAACCTGCTACTAAAACATTAGACCAAATAATCACCAGTCTGACCATTGGGAAGAGTCTTCACTCTTCACTTGGACCATCATTTACATTCCTCCAGTGACAAGATGTTCAGCATTCCCACCTTCGGTCAACTCTGAAGGTCAAGAGTTTCCCCCTTTAGATTTTTAATCTCCATTTTTTCCTTTCATGAAGTGGGAATACTACTAATCTTGACTACTCCACTGACTTATTTTGAGGCTGAATTTAGGCAATAACTAAAAGTCCACTGGAATTTGTATGAAAGGACACAAATTTGAGGAAGGATTGACCGTTTGAAGTAAATTCAATACTTCCATGTGCTTGTCTTACTGCTCAAATCCCTCAGTTATTTTATTATTAACCTGTGTGTGTTAGGTTACAGAAATGTTGCTTGGATTAGTCTTTCTGACTAACTCCTGATTTGAGATCAAACAAGGAAGGAAATGTTACTCAGGAAAGCAATATGATTGCATGGACAGGAAAAATCGGGGAAACTTGCTCTCCTGTTTGTGTCACTGACTCGTTTGTTTCAGAGCTGTGATATAAGACATTTAAAGCACTTGATCAATTTATTTCTTGATCAGTTTTAAACGTTCCAAAGTGTAAACAAAGAACCTCTGAAGGGACTGAGCAACCCTAGTGACAGGAGCCGAAGAAGCAGTGCAGGTTGTCCCGTTTCCCCTCCCCCTTCCCTTCTCCGGTTGACTTCTTGGGTCCCCTCGCTCCACAGTCCCGATCCCACCATGTCCCAGAAACAAGAGGAGGAGAACCCTGTGGAGGAGACCGGTAAGGAGAAGCAGGACACACAGGAGAAAGAAGGTACGCTCCCTGAGAGAGCCGAGGAGGCAAAGCTAAAGGCCAGATACCCAAGCCTAGGACAAAAGCTTGGAGGCTCCGACTTCCTCATGAAGAGACTCCAGAAAGGGCAAAAGTACTTTGACTCAGGAGACTATAACATGCCCAAAGCCAAGATGAAGAATAAGCAGCTACCAAGTACAGGACCAGACAAGAACCTGGTGACTGGTGACCACATCCCCACCCCACAGGATCTGCCCCAGCGAAAGTCCTCCCTCATCACCAGCAAGCTCACGAGGTAACTGGGGCCCCCTTCTGCTTCCCTTCCTCACCCACCGGACTTTTATGTATCATAGGCAGGGATGGAATGGGCCCCTAGTTATACCTTCTCAGCTTGCTAGCCAGAAATGACTGTGATTCTCCTGGGGGCTGCTGAGAAGGTAATGTGGGCTGAAGAGAGGCTCTGAGTTCATTTCTTTGGATAAATTGAGATTTTCACACCCTCGTGTAGCCCAAGTAGGGGCTCAGAAATGGGACACTAGGATTGGATAATGCTGCAAACTCTCTTTTTCTTTTGTACAAGAAACTGGGGAGATGTGATTTCTCCTTTTGGAAGAGAATATCCCCAAATTGGTTAGGCTAGGCCTTGGGAATAATATGACAGGTTTAACATCCCAAGGCTAACCTGACATGGTTGGGAAAGGTAGATTGAATAGGATCTGTTTTCTGTGCTTTAAGTGTTTTGTCCCTTGGGCTGCTACTGCTTCATGTTTCCATTATGACCGGTTTAGAGAAGCCTCAAAAAGAGAAACTGATTTGCTTGCCTAAAACTATAGTGCCCACTTAACCTCCTTTACTCAGTCAGTGTCTTTTACAGTTTGCCCTGGCTCTTAAATAATGTAAAGATTAGAGGATATAATTCACATAAAATGGGCACCTTCCCTCTCTCTTCCAGCATGTTGCTTTTTGAAAGTATCATGGGATAGTGGAAAGAACACTGGGTTAGGAGTCAAGATATCTGGGTTCTAGCTCCACTCAGTCTAGGCAGAACTGACGTGTAACCTTGGTCAAGTCATTTAACCTCTCCAGATTTCTATTTCCTCATCTGTAAAACAGAGTTGAATATAGATGAGATTGATTCTGATTCTAAAATCCTGGAAAAAAACTGTGCTGTTCATTGTAAAGCCAAAAATGAGGAAGGCCCATAGGTGAGCCTACACAGGGGAACTATTTGAAGACTACATGGGGAGAGAAGTTGAGGTTTGGGGGTTATAAATTCAGGCAAGAGGGGCTCGTAAGGGTCAAGAAAAAAAATTCTAAGCTAGCCATGAAAGCTCTTGCCTCTGCCCTCACCTGCTTTCCTACAATCTGGGCCCTTGCTGCTAAAAACCTGTGCTGACAGCCAAGCTGTGGGCCGGGAGAAACAGGCTCAGTCATGCACATGTGGAGTCCGACATTTCAGATGTTATCAGCTGCCAGGTGTATTGTTAGGGAGACAAGAAAAAAGGGGTGAACTGAGCGGGCCTCCAGGGCTTAGTGCTACAGCAGGGCTGGAGCAGGAGGTTCTCGGGAGATGAATCACCTTGGAGGAAGCTGGGGAAGGTGGCCAGGGAGAAAGAGAAGGAACACTGAGAAATCTCTGCCTTCCTAGAGCTCAGTAACCCAGCTCCTGTGCTCCGAGAAGTAGTAGTGCTGATCGTGAACCAGGTGGAGGAAAGGGGCTGCCGGCGGCCAGCATCGTCGATCTAGTTATCAGTAGCTTGGCCTGAGTGTTACTGAATGCAGCCTGCTAGTTAAGACAGAGAGGGCAGGGTGAGAACTAGCTAGCCGTTCCAGAGAGGAAGATTCTATAATCCTCTCTTGCCCTCTCAGCTCACCAGTTCTGATGTGCCACACATCTGGCCCAATGAGAACAACTGATGAACTTGCTGATGCACGCGTAGGGGGTTGGGGGTGTCTCTACTTCTTTCCTGACCAGCCATTCACTTTTCAGGCCATCATTCCGATTGGATAGGAGAAAGTTGGCGAGGAGGGAATGGGGAAAGCAGAATCCCGTGATTCCCTGGCCCCCAAACTCCTTGCCTGTCACCTGTAATTGTTTATAATTTTTGTGTCTCTTGCTCCATTTCCTCATGCTGTCTTCCTTCGTCGAAAATCCATGTGGGAAGGGGAAAATGCTGAACATCCTTGTATAGTTTCCTCAACTGTCCCGGACACGTTGTACACAGATATGTCATGTTATTATATATGTAAATATACATATACTTTTTTACGTTTTCATCTCCGATCTTCTCGAATTTTGTACTCTTTTCTGTCTGAGCTGCCTTCTCTATCAGTCAGTATGACTCCTCAAGACCGAGGCCACAGCAAGTCCGGTTTTTAGGAAGGAATCGAAGAAATAGGGAAATCAGGAAAATCTGTTGGTCTCTTTCTCCACCTGGTCATCTTCAAGGCTGAGAAAACAAAGAAGCAAGCTACACTCTCTCTATGCCACCTGTTTCCACAGCGTGAAGTACACAGTTTCCATGGCAAAGAAGGGTCATTTCAAAATCCAAATCCAAAGTGCTTTGATTAAACCTAGATTATGAAGTCCACTCAAAACAACATTTTGTGTTGCCCGGCCCTGACCTCCGTGCAGTTACCGCCTCATCGCTGTGCGCCCCCGTCCGTCTCCGCTGCTGCAGGTGGCTCTGGCCATGCCTCTGAAACCAAGCCTGCCTCAGCCAGGCAGCTGACACCCGTGAAAACCTCCAGTTATTTTGATCTTGTCTAAATAATTTTTTTTTCTGTTTTTGTGTTCATGGGTATCTCCAAAAAGACAGAGGACATTTTGTTTTGAAGATAAGAAAAGACTGAAATTCTCTCTCTCTCTCTTTTTTTTAAACAACTCGCTGGATAAGATTGAGACACGTGCCAGGGAGCCCTAAGGATTGTTACGTGTGGAAGAGTGATGGGGTAGAGACTGGGGTGGAACTTGGGGTTCTTTCCCTTACTCCTTGACAGTGTTTTCTTTTTCTTCTGTGTTGGTCCGCAGCGGCCAACTTGAATGATGCTTCCTGGGGCTCCACCAGATCCTGAGACGCTGCCCCCCCGGGTCCTGTGCTGGCTCCTGGCCCTCCCTGCGTTTGCAGCCCGGGGCCCGGAGGCGGCTTGGGTGTGGGCTGGAGAGGCAGAAGCCCCTGCCCTTGTTGGGAGACGTCTCAGTGAAATCCTGGGGGCGGGGGTGGGGATGGGAGGGTGAGAGGGTGGAGTGGGAGATTTGGGGGAACATGAATTAGGGCTTGGAGTTGATAAAAACATTCTTGACTATCCTCCTTCTTAACCACGTGGCTGGTGTGGGGTGGGTGTGAGGAGGAGGATGTAAAGTGGACTAAAGATGAGAAGCTCTGATTCAGCTCTGTAGAAGAATGCCTTGTTGGCTTGGATGTGGCTGGGGACCTGGTGTCAGATAAAGGAACGTGTCCGTCTAAATATGAAAGATGCAGACAGCTCCTCTGCAGAGCAAGCAGAGAACTCAATGTTAATTGTTCATAGAAAAAAAAAAAAGAACCTCTGCGGGGACAGTCTATTAGGATGTTTGCCTAGTCACCTCCTGCTTCATGCCCACATCCTCCTAACTGGTTGTTTCCTCCCGAGAGTAAGTCCCTGCTCAGGTATGGACAAAAATCCCCTTATTTTTCACCTGAAATTTGCTGTGGAGACACTTAGTTCACCTTGCATGATCCCACTTTCCTTATTACTTCTTTCCAGCAGTCTTCTCATTAGGACGGTAATCCCACAGCAGGGGGCACAGTCTCAAGACCTGGGTGTGTGTATGTTTTGGGGGTGGGGAGATGGGGCTTCAGGACAGGATTTAGAAGTTTAATGCCCAAGAATCTTGGTTGTAATTTTTACAAGCTATTTATTTTTTACTGTTGTGTAAAGAGGACATAATATAAAACTTACAGAATTGTTGAGCAATATTATATAAGGCAATATAAGGCACGTCGTGCAGAATACATGGAGCTGTCTTGGGAATAGGACTTCCATTTTGTAATTGAACGGCTTTTAATTGTTGAGTGTAGTAGTGCGGAGCTTAAAACAGCCTCTCTCTTTTCTCTTTTATCTCCATCTATTGATTCTGGTGTTTTCTGGGGTGAAAGAAGGTATATCTAACTCCTCTTTGTTTTATGAATCTTTTGAAGCTTTGTGGAGAGCCGTTTGTCAGTTTCCTCTGTTTCTGATTAGCCAAGGACAAAGGAAAAGGAAGTAAAGGAAGGGCAGAGTGATCATGTCACCCTCTCTTGGAAATTGGCCCATGTTTCTCAACTGACTTTCTTTTGATTGAGAGTCTTATAATTATATTTGGGGATGGACTCCAGGATACAGAGTGATGATTATTTGTCACTGATAATTAAGTAATTATCATTTTGCCTGAATGGAGAAGAACCCAAATATTTGCTGGGCACATCAGGAGAAGGCAGTGAGTGGGGCAGCCATCCTTCTGAAGGCAACTTCTCCATGGCCATGTTATAACAGTAGCTCCTGTGTGGGTTCTCATGGACACTTAAAAAAATCTCCAAAGCCTTTGAAAATGTACTTTCCCCCATTTTAGACCAGTGTAAGTTACTTATTTTTTGGTGGTATCGTAAAGGACAAACTCCATACTTTTTATTTCTGAGCCAGATGGGTACATTGAATTTTTTTCTTTTTCAATATGAGGCAGCAAAATTATTCTCCAAGCGGCAAGATTATTATGCTATTTGTTCATATTCATCATGTTGGGATTTCCTTTCTTGCTTTCAGTGTAATTATTTTGGTCTGTATTTATGGATGCTGAGGAAATGCACAATAAATATGGACTCTTGCAAGCATTTTAAAAATGCCGATTTCTCTAAAATTCTTACATTCAAGGAAGCGTGTCTCATTCTCCCTTCCTTTTATTGTTTAAGAATAAGGACAGCATTTCTACTCACTGCAGTGTTAGCAGGAGATCTTCTAGCAGCAACTGCTTCTTAAATTATTAATAGCCTCACAACAAATGTGCTGTTGCTGTGGTGGGTACATATCAACGTGTACCAGGGTAGGACGTTTTCTTAGGCATGAATAAAAAACCAGTTCAGGATGCAGGATGTGTATAATGATATCAGGACTTAGTATAACAGACTCACCAGCATCCTGGTGATGTGGAAGGAACACTGAGATGGGAGTCTTGGGTTGGACAATCAAGTCTGTCATTAATATGTGGTGTGAGCTTGGACAAGCTGCTTGATATCTCTTAGCCTCAGTCTTGGCATTTGTAAACTAAGGAGATACTGTTGGTGCCCTGGTCAAATCCCCTCATATGCATTTTACCATTCTGGATACCAATTCCCTCACCTCCTGCATGCTTTGCTTCTACTGGCAGGGGCCTGCAATTTTCTATAGAGGACCACCTTTGGCTCATGGTGCCTCTTGCTTCATCCTTACAAAACTGCCAGGAGTTTATATGTTCCCCACTAGGCCTCCTCTAGCCTATCCAGTGACAGGCTGATCTAGTAGTATGAAAGCCCAGCTGCCTTGCCTTCAGGGTGAATACATTCTGAAGGTGTAATATCTTCCAGGGCTTCCTATGCTATTGCTGGGACTATACCTGAAATCTCAACCTTGCTTGATGTCTCCTCTCCCCGCTCTTCTCTCACCTCCTTACTTGTTTCCCCAGGGAATAGTTTCTTAAAAACCACTTGCACCTAAACCCTCATCTCAGGATCTGCTTCTTCAGAACCCTGCCAACCTCATTGAACCAGCCGTTCAAAGTTAAATAAATATTTAATTAGCACAATCTTCTTGTTCTTTTTATATTTTGATAGTGCTTTAACAGTTGCCTAAGTTCTTATAATGAGACTATAGAGTTCTTCAGTCTACATACCTGTGTTAGTGGGGGTGGGTATAATTGGCCCCTTGAGGTCCAGATTCAAGTGAAAAAATATTACTCTTTCACTTCTTAATATTTACCTGTTTCATCATAGCAATAGCTTGTAGTGAAAAGGAATTACTATTGCGTTTTATAGAAGAGAAAGTTGAAACTCAGAAAGGACACATTGTGTAAGTGAAATCATGCAGTAGTTGTCCTTCTGTGATTGGCTTATTTCACTTAGCATAAGGTTCCCAAGGTTCATCTATGTTGCTGCATATGGCAGGATTTCCTTCTTCTTTATGGCTGAGTAATATTCCATTATATCTATCTATCTTTATCTATCTATAGATATAGATATGCCACATTTTCTTGAGGTATCTAAAATAGTCAGAACTACAGAAGCAGAAAATAGAAGGGTGGTAGCCACGGTCAGGGCAGAGAGAGAAATGGGAAATTGCCATCATTTGATGGGTATAAAGTTTCAGCTATGCAAGAAGAATAAATTCTAGAGATCTACTGTACAACGTTGTGTTTTCAGCTAACAATACTGTGCTGTACACTTTAAAAAATGTTAAGAGAGTAGGTATCATATTATCTCTTGTTACCACAGTTTTAAAAAAAGAAAACAAGGGACACATCACTTGTCTATATGTCTACAGAACTTGGTTGCACCATTGGAGCTCACGTGTCCCAGCTCTGAACTCAGTCCTCTCCACTGCAAACTAGTCTGTAGGTAAATGTTGTCCTTGAAACCTCTTGATTTCCTGGTCCACCCCCCCCCCCATCTGCTTGGCATTGTTTCCACTAAAACCTCAATTTCATGTTTAATTTTGAGAAACATTTCAAATGATGACTAAGATATTACCTGTTAGGGACTCAGGGAGCATCGATAATTTAAAAGGGTGCTTTAAATATCCAAAGATTTAATGGTCAAAGGAATCAAAACTGGAATGATACTGGACAAGATTGTTTCTCAAGTTCTAAAATCATACCGTATATGTAATGGAAAGAACATGGAAACCATATTTTTGCCTATCTTCATGTTAGAATTGAGATTCATTCATCTTTAGAAGGAAACCATTTGGTATTTTCTTTTACAACAAAACTGTTATGATTTTGTTTGTTCTCCTTATAATTTGGTTACTGAACATCAAATTTTCTGAAGAAAAACTGACACTCTGAAGAAGCCAGTTTACAAAGTAAAGAAATTTTCATATGAGAAGAGTGGGAGAGAGTCAGTTAAGGTTCAAAGAAACCTTTATTTTAACTCTCACAGCAGGAGTAAAGCACTCAAGGGGTTTAGGTTCCAGGAAGGAAACATGCAGTCTTCTCAAACTGAAAAGAAGAAAAGTCAAACTTAGAGTCACTCAGAGGTTTCAAATAGGTAATTAGCACCTTTCTTCTTTGTAACTGACAACTAAGTGACTTCCTAATCAGCCCAGATGTTAGGAAAAAGATAAAGGTTTTAAAGCACTGGCTCGACTCTTAGAGTGTGAAGATTACCTGGGAAGCTGGTTTCTAAGGCAAATTTTGAGCCCAGTGTCTGTAAGTTCTGTTTTCTCTTGTTGGGCATAGAGCTCAGGAATCTCCATGTGTAACATGCAGGGAGACTGTTTCCATGTTCCTCACATCTAGAAACAGAGCAGATGACATAGTATTTTAATATAGGCCAGTATTCCAGTAAAGACTCTTTACAGCAGAATCCTATTGTTACCAATGCTGTTGCCCCAGAATCATACCCCTGCCCCTCCCTGGAATAGAAAATAATTACTCTTACCTAAGTTTCAGGAAGGAGCTGCAAAGAGAAAAAATGAATGAGAACCAACTAGGCCCAAGATGGCAGAAGATTTGACTTCCAGAGGACCTTGAGCCTCATTATACACTCATTGTAATACATTAGCTAAATGACACACCCACCAGCCCCTTGACAGTTGACAGTTGCTATGACAACAACCAGAAAAGCCCATACAAGGACTGAAAAGGAGAGATGCAACATTTCCGGGTCCAAACCAACACCCCTGTTCTCAGATACCTCATGAATATTCCTCCTACTCTTTCCAACTCCCTCCCTTTTACCTCGACCCTCCCTCGTATAGATTTGGTGGCTCTGCTAGAAATGGGTTGAGAAGTTGATTTGCGAATTAGGTTCCTGCTTCTCCTTTGGCCATTGAATAAAACTTGTGCAGTTCCAGTTTCAGTATCGGTTTTGTTATTGGCTGCACGAATGTATAACTGAATCACTTTACTGTACAGCAGAAATTACCACCACATTGTAAATCAACTATGTATCAATAATAAAAAAAAAAAGAAACTCCCTGGCTGAGACAGGGGGTCTCGCCTGGCTAGGACATTGCCACGGGTCCTGTTGACCAATTCAATAACAATATGATGTTTGTATTGTTATTTTTCCCCCTTAATATCTTGTAATAACTTATATGTTTGCCAAGGAAAACAGATGTGACAGGAAACTAAAGTGCCTGTGGCTAGAGGACTTTACTGTTTTCTGAGAAGCAGTTGAAATAAATGAAGGTACATAGAGAAGAAAATAATTCTGAACAAATGCTAACTGCCATCAAATATGATATTTAAATGAACTCCTATTCAGTTTTCTTTTTTCTTCTGTGTAGCTTCAAGAAAAAAATTGAAGATCAATGAGTAGAAGTAATGACTCTTCAGAGACATGGATTTCTAATAGAGTTGTCTCAGCTGAATTGCCTCAAATAAAGTGAGTTCCAGATTCCTGGGAGATTTGCAAACATTGAATAACCAACCAACTGGCTAGATGAAATGGTACAAGGCCCACTGGTAATTCGTGTTCCCTCACTGCCCATGTGTCCTTCCAGACAGCAAGACAGTGGACATTTCCCCAACAGAAGAATAGCTCCCATTCACATCCACACATATACCTACTGCATAGAATTGCTTCTCTTTTTCTCTCTATAATTGCATCTTTTGCTAAATTTATTGAGGGATCATAATTTCCAGAAATGCAACAAGGTCAGATGTAAAAAGTAGTTATATGGTGGTGCAATAAAAATTAACTAATAATGAAGTACTGCCACTTACACCCATCAAAATGGAAACATTTACAGCAACTACAATATTTATTTTTGTTGTGAGTATAGTGAAAATAGTACTCTAACACCTGCTGGTGTAAATACATATTGTCACATCTTTTTTTATTAAGCTATCTTAAAGATGCTATTGAAACCTAAAATGCATATACTCTTTGATCCAGCAATACTGTATTCCTTGAAAGGTATCTTATAGAAACCAAAAGACCAGTAAGCAAAGATCTATGTACCAAGGACTTTCTTGCATTTTTATGCATGTAGAAATGTATAAGGAAAAATGCCCATTAATGAAGAATTGGTTATACAAATTGTGGTGTGTTAACACCAGGAAATAAAGACATTAGAAAGAATGGGTTAGAATTATTTCTGTTGGGACTTCTCTGGTGGTGCGGTGGTTAAGAATCCACCTGCCAATGCAGGGAACCTGGGTTCGATCCCTGGCCTGGGAAGATCCCACATGTCGCGGAGCAACTAAGCCCGTGCTCCACAACTACTGAGCCTGCGCTCTAGAGCTGGTGAGCCACAACTACTGAAGAGCCCGTGCTCTGCAACAAGAGAAGCCACTGCAATGAGAAGCCTGCATACAGCAATGAAGAGTAGCCCCCTCTCGCCGCAACTAGAGAAAGCCCGCATGCAGCAACGAAGACCCAACGCAGCCAAAAAATAAATAAAATTTTTTAAAAAAAGAAAGGGAGCATTAATTTTAAAAAAAAGAATTATGTCTGTTTACTGGAAGGAATGTTTACTAGATATTGAGAAAAGCAAGATGAAGAAAAATGTGTATAACATAAATTTAGGTTTATATATTTGTGTGTATATACATATAAGTATATAGTGTAATATATATATTATATATATATAATGTGTGTGTATATTGTGTGCCTTGGTATATCTAGGTGTGGAGACAAGAATGGAAGATATAGATATTAACATGTTTTACCTAAAAGGGAACTGGTGTGGATGGAGAGGGAGAGGAAAGAGGAAGGAAGGAAGGCAAAAAAATGAAAGTGAAAAAATGCAAGACTGCATTAAGTAAATAGTATATATAATATGGCTCCACATTTGTATAGTACGTAAAATATACATGTGTAAAAAATGTACAGCATCTTTTTCTGAGAGATGGGGGAAATACTATATGCATATTTTATTAGCCATGTTTTAAAATCTAAATGATGAATAACATTTTGAGGAAAAAGTCAGCAAATAACAGAGCCAGATTCAGCTCAATGGTATATTTGCTTGTTTATTTTTCTACACTCTTTTTCATTCCAGCTCTGATTTAATGCAATTTGCAATGAGAAGTATAGCATAATCTGAAAAATAATTGAGGAAATTACAGGATGGGGAATTTAAATGCATTTTTTACAATTATTTTTTATAAGCAATAACAAAAACCTCACTTTGGGTTTCTGACAAGGCACTCGTGACTGAAGGGTTTATGCGTCCCAGCAGAACATCGTCAGTATTTTATTGAGTTGGGTCTCGTGATGAATTGACCTCATTTATCTCTATGACAGAGCAAAGAGATATTTTTCACTTGGACAAACATTAAGGCATTGTTGGGTATTGTCAAACTCAATAAGTCAATGGTAATTCCAGGGGAAAAATTATTTATTTTAATTGAACCCTAGCATAGGACTTAACAGAAAAAGGTCTACAGGATAAGAGCTTAATTGCTTCAACCTTTCCATCTTGTTTTGTTTAATTTAACACTTCAGTGAACTTCCCAATAGTAACATACTGCCTTAGACATTTCTAACTCCTTTTAGGTCATTTACAGTTTCCACTAAATACCACAAATTAAGGAGTTCAATGTGGGTCAGGATATATTATTTCTGAAACCATGGATATGGATCTGATACTTCACTTATCGCTAAATCGATCAAGTAATAATTGTTTCCCCAGAGCTGTTAAACACAAGGACAGTTTTTAAGCGGCTCTACCTATACTGATATGTCTTTTAGCCTAAAAACTTCTGACAGAAATGAATGATCTCCTATGGCAGTGAGAGTGTGTACCTTCACCTGTCAATTCCACCCGCTTTCCAATTATTGCACCAGGCCTGCAAGCTCTCCCTCAGAAAAGGACCTGACTGGCTTTCACCCTAACCCCTTCCTGCAGAAGTTTTAATTCAGCTGTAGAAATCCTCTCAATGTGAAACATGTCATGGAGTCTTCCAGTGCCATATGTAGATTTCAACAACACAATTCCTCAGATTTAGATAGAGAACATTTAACTAGAGGAAAAAAAACTTAAGTCTTTTCAGTAGGAGGCTAGTAATGTGTCCCAGGTTTAGGAAAATAGGTCAAATATTGATTAAAACCCCAAATATTGTTTTTCCTTGTAACTTTAATGCATCCTTCCTTCCTTCTTTCCTTCCTTCCTCCCTCATTCCCTCCCTCCCTTCCTTTCTTCCCTTCTGACATTCAACAAGCATACGTGCCAGGTACTAAGCTGGTTACTGAATATACTAGTTTTCTATTTCTGCTGTAACAAATTGCCGCAAACTTAGTGGCTTAAAACAGCAATTTTTTTTTTAAAGTTATAGAATTCAGGAATCCAGACTGAGTCATAAACAGCTACGTCAAGGTGTCAGTAGGGCTGTGCTCCCTTGGGCGGCTCCAGGGGAGAATCCGTTTCCCGTTGCTCCTTCCAACGTCTGATGACTGCTGACATTCCTGGGCTTGTGGCCATGTCACTCCAATCTCTGCTCCTCTTGTCACATTGCTTTTTGCTCTTCTGTGTCAATTTTCCCTCTGCCTCTCATAAGGACATTTGAGATTGCATTTAGGGCCCACCCTAATAATTCAGAATAATATTCCAATCTCAAGATCCTTAATTTAATTTCATCCACAAAGTCCCTTTTGCCATAGAAGGTAATTTTTGTAGGTTTTAGGAATTAGGATCTGATTATGTTTGAGGACCAATATTCGGCCTACCTTACTGGAGACACATGAAATACAAACCATGTACCTGCCCTCAAAAGAGCCCACATGAAAACCATGTAAAGAGATTACCTAAATCTTCGAAAGTTTATTGTTAGACACAGACTCTGAGAGCATAATATTTTCCTGCTAGGAAATGATTAGGAATTAATGACTTCCCAATTATTAAATTCAGTTTCAGTCTGAATAGGGATCAATGCCAACTTGAGTATATGAATCAAAAATTAAAACTCAGTGCAGATGGAGATGTCCTTTCATGTCTGTGGTGGGCTGAATAATGAACCCCGAAGATATCCAGGTCCCAGTTCATGCAGCCCATGATTGATACTTTATATGGTAATGGGGTCTTTGCAGCTGTAATTCAACAAAGGATTTTGAAATGGGAAGATTATCCTGGATTATCTGAGTGGGCCCTATATGTAATGTAACTGTCCTTATAAGAGGGAGGCAGAGGGAGTTGTGAAAACAGATGAGAAGGCAAAGGGATGATGGAGAAAGAGAAAGATTTGTGATACTGAGCTGCTGCCTCTGAAAATGGAGGAGGGGGGTTCATAAGCCAAGGAGTGCGAGGAAGACAGCTCTAGAAGCCGGACAAGGCCAGGAAAGGGGTTCTTTCCTGGAGCCTGTGGAGGGCGTAGAGCCCTGCGCACACCTTTCCTTTATCCCACTGAAACCGATTTTGGTCTCCTGACATCCAGAACTGGAAGCGAATACATGCCTGGTGTTTTAAGCCACCAAATTTTTGTTAATTTATTAAAGCAGCCACAGGAAACCAATACAGTGTTTATAGGCTCTGAACGTTTTCTGCAACTCGGTGTAGCAGAAAGAGCCTGTTCTGAGAGATTGGAGACAGAATCCCAGAGCAGCCAGTTACTAACTAGGGACCACAGGCAACTGCATGCTTCCGAAGCCCAGGTCCTCTGTCTACACTAACCCATGACTCTCCTTTATGTTTTAATGTTATCTACCTAAAAATAATCTATATTTAACCTCCTACACATAATTTCCAAATATCAAATTAGGACAATAACATTGATACCATGCACATATTCCTGCGTCAGGTTCTGGACTAGAAAGAGGACATGAGACAATCTGTTCAGAGTAGAGGAGATCATCTCATTATTGTCCTTTTTCTGGATCATAATCCAATTCAGGAACACACTTTGCGTTTACTTGTCATGTCTCATTAGTCTCTTTTAATCCAGCACAGTTCCTCTGTATTTCTTTGTTTTTTTATTGTTTGGCACTTTTAAAGTACCACCTGTTGTTTTGTGCTATATCCCTCAGATCGGGTTGGTCTGATGTTTCCTCAGGATTGCATTTAGGTTATGCGATTTTTGGCAGGAATCCCACCAAAGCAATGCTGTGTCCTTCTCAGCGCACCCTATCAGAATGCACATGTTGTCAGTTTATCTTGTTTAGGGATTTGGGGTGAATGGTGTATGGGAATTCCTCCCAATTTCATACATCTAAATGAAAAAATTCAAAGTTAAAAAAATCCCTACTCTTCAGCATAGGATATCAATTAGTGAATTGGTATAGTTTTAAATGTCTAGTGTATCATGTAAAAAGCTGAAAGAGTCAATGCCCCTCGAAAATGGCCTACCGATCAGCATCGTAAAATCTTGGATACAGAAACAGTGGAGGTGTTTCAGGAGCAGAACTTCATGGGTAAGAGTCAGGGATCCAGCAGATCAGACCTGCTGATTTGATCTCTGCCATTTAGTGGCCCTCTGATCCTTGGCAATACATAATAATAATGATGAAAATTAGTCAATTTATTGAGAATTACTGTGTTCTAGGTGTTGTTTTGAGAGATGCACAATTATTCCATTTAATTGTTGCAACAACATATGAATTTTATATTATTATTATTCCCACTTTTAGATGAGAGAACTGTAGCCTAGAAAGGTTAAGTCACTTCCTCAATACCCAACAGCTAGGAAGTATTAAAGCCAAATTCAGACTTATTGTGCATCCAGGTCCTATGCTTATTACCACTTTATTACACTTCGCTAAGATTGCTAACCACAGTTTTCTTATCTGCAAAATAGAGATGATAATCACACCTGTGGTATAGTTATCCGTGATTTAATAAAAGGAGGCATTTGAATTTATGCCTCATGGTAGGCATATATAAAAGTTAGTTTTATTATCCCATGCTGATTATTGTACCTTGACTTTACTGGTGGGGGAAAATGAGGCTCAGAGAATTTAAGGAATTGCCCAGACTAACACCATGAGGAAATACACTTAAACCACTGTCTCATCCATGCTTCTTTCCATCACGCATGACCTCTCCTGGAAAGTGATTATTATACTAAATGCCAGGGGGCAGATTTTATCATAATGATGTAGTATATCCATTGGTATAAATTAAAGACATAATTTCCTTGTAAACTCATTAGTGATCACTCAGCAGCCATTTACTAAAGAGGCAATAGTAGCTCTTTGGTTCCAGGAGTGGATGCAGAGCACTTATTGGTAGTCTTGCTGCTGGAAGAGAAACGTGCCTTGTCGATCCCTCACCAACCGCCCCACTCTCCAGGGAGCTCTGACTCAGCGCCCCCTCTTAAGAACGTGGCAAGAGTCACTCCCCATATTCTGGTGAGAGAGTAGTCATAGTCTCAGATCTAGAAGTAATTTGTGCCCTTACACAAGCCACTTCCATTCTCTGGGCCTCAGTTGCCTTAATAACAAAAAGAGGAAGTTGGAAGAACTTTCTAGAGAAAGTCTAATATCCCTCACAGCTTAATAATTTTAGGTATTCTGAAATGCTTGATTATTAATTTTCCCATTAGTTTGACTTTTTGAGAAGGCATTGTAGATATCAATCAACTAATAATTAATCTTGTGCTTGTTACAGTGTTAATACATGAAATACATATTCATGTATTTCATAAATTAGCGTTTTGGATGGAAAGTCTGGGGTTTTTAAACATGCTTTTCTTGTGCTCTCTTGTCATTTGGCTGATTTTTTATTGCATTATGCACACTCGGGCTTTATCTGTCTACTTGTTAAAAAATCCAAATTATCTGCAATGTCTCAAATGACCTTGCATTAACCTTGTTTACCATAAAGTGAAAGTATGTCCATAGAAACTCTCTGTGCTTTTAACATGCTTGTTAACTTTCCCCAATATTATCAGAGGGCACAAGAAGTTCACATCAGTGTTCAGTAAAGCACTGTTTTTTATTTTGATTGTTTTTATCTGGGTAAGTAAAGACCTCAGGAAGAATACATTAGCTGTGAATTTCCACCATATGCCACACTTTTTAACAAGATGAAAAAAAATCCAGCATGGAGCTGAGTAATGAGAATATGTGACTTGCTCTTATCCCAATGAGTATGTTTCCAGTAGTATTAGCTTGAAATCAAGGCCAAAGTAATACTTCCAAGATTTCAAATACACTGAACTATTAATGACATTTTAATACAATTGTCCTATTGTTATATTCTTCAACAGATTAGCTTGGTAAATAGTCCAAACAACTCCTCTTTAGTATGTATTTAAACCTGAGTTTTATTCTAAGAAATTTTCTTGTTGAAAAGCTAAACTGAGATAAATTTTCTTTCATACATTAAACTTCTTGTTTTATTTTTATTTTTTAATTTAAGTATTTTTCCCGTGCAATATTATATTATTGGGTGGGCCAAAAGGTTTGTTCGTTTTTTTCCGTAAGATGGCTCCAGTAGCACTTAGTTGTCTTTAACTTCGTTCGAAACAATTTTGTTAGATTGTATGTGACAGCTGTTATATCAGTGTGCATTTAAAAGACTTATCAAAACTGGTGAATTTTTGTGTAGTCATTTTAATATTGAAGATGGAAGAAAAAAGCAACATTTTTGGCATATTATGCTTTATTACTTTAAGAAAGGTAAAAACGCAACTGAAACGCACAAAAACTGTGCAGTATACGGAGGAGATGCTGTGACTGATCGAACATGTCAAAAGTGGTTTGCAAAATTTGGTGCTGGAAATTTCTTGCTGGACAATGCTCCACAGTCGGGTAGATCATTTGAAGTTGATAACAATCAAATCAAAACAATAACTGAGAACAATCAACGTTATACCACACGGGGGATAGCCGACATACTCAAAATATCCAAATCAAGCATTGAAAATCATTTGCACCAGCTTGGTTATGTGAATTGCTTTGATGTTTGGGTTCCACAAAAGTTAAGCGAAAAAAACCTTCTTGACCATATTTCTGCATGTGATTCTCTACTGAAACATAATGAAAACGTTCCATTTTTAAACAGATTGTGACAGGTGATAAAAAGTGGACACTGTACAACAATGTGACAGAAGAGATCGTGGGACAAGCAAAATGAACCACCACCAACCACACCAAAGGCTGGTCTTCATCCAAAGAAGGTGATGTTGTGTATATGGTGGGATTGGAAGGGAGTCCTCTATTATGAGCTCCTTCCAGAAAGCCAAATGATTAATTCCAACAAGTACTGCTCCCAATTAGACCAACTGAAAGTGGCACTAATTCTGGAAAAGTGTCCAGAATTAGTCAACAGAAAACACGTAATCTTCCATCAGGATAACGCAAGACCTCATGTTTCTTTGATGACGAGGCAAAAACTGTTACAGCTGGGAAGTTCTGATTCATCTGCTGTATTCACCAGACATTGCACCTTGGGATTTCCATTGATTTCAGTCTTTACAAAATTCTCTTAAGGGAAAAAATTTCAATACCCTGGAAGACTGTAAAAGGTACCTTGAACAGTTCTTTGCTGAAAAAGATAAAAAGTTTTGGGAGAATGTAATTGTGAAGTTGCCTGATAAATGGCAGAAGGTAGTGGAACAAAAGGGTGAATACGTTGTTCAATAAAGTTCTTGATGAAAATAAAAAATGTGTCTTTTATTTTTACTTAAAAAACCGAAGGCACTTTTTCACCCACCAAATGGTTGCAGGTGCACAACATAGTGATTCAATATTTATGTACATTATGAATTGATTACCATGATAAGTCTAACAACAATCTGTCACCATATAAAGCTATTACAATATTATTGATTATATTCCCTAATCCGTACTGTACATCCCTGTGACTTATTTATTTTGTAACTCTTATCTCTTAATACTCTTTACCTATTTTGCTTATACCCACACCCCACTCTCTTCTGGCAGTCAGCAGCTTTTTGTCCACATCTATGAGTCTGTTCATGTTTTGTTTGTTCATTTGTTTTGTTTTTCAGATTCCACATGTAAGAGGAATCATATGGTATTTGTCTTTCTCTGTATGACTTATTTCATTTAGCATAATACCCTATAGGTACATCCGTGTTGCTGCAAATGGCAAGATTTTGTTAATTTTTGTGGCTGAGTATTATCCTATTGTATATGTATAAAAGTGTGTGTGTGTGTATGTAAATAATGCTGGAATGAACATAAGGGTGCATATATCTTTTCAGATTAGTGTTTTTGTTTCTTTCATATAAATACCCAGAAGTGGAATTGTTGGATTGTATGGGAGTCCCATTTTTAATTTTTTGAGGAAACTTTATACTGTCTTCCATAGTGGCTGTACCAATTTACATTCTCAGCAACAGTGTACCAGGGTTCCCTTTTCTCCATATCCTGGCCAAAATTTGTTATTTCTTGACATTTTGATAATAAGCCATTCTGAAAGGTATGTTGTGATATCTCCTTGTAGTTTGATTTACATTTCCCTGATGATTAGTGATGTTGAGAAAGTTTTCACATGCCTAGTGCAATCTATATGTCTTCTTTGGAAAAATGTCTATCCAAATCTTCTGCCCATTTTTTAATCCTTTTTTTTTTTTGATGTTGAGTTTTATGAGTTCTTTGTCTATTTTTTTAAATTAACCCCTTATCACATATATCATTTGCAAGTATCTTCTATTCAATAGGTGGGCTTTTTTGTTTTGTTAATAGTTTCCTTCATTGTGCAAAAGCTTTCTATTTTGATGTAGTCCCATTTGTTTATTATGCTTTTGTTTCCCTTGCCTGTGAAGACGTATCCAAAAACACATTGCTAAGATGATGTCAAAGAGAATACTGCCTATGTTTTCTTCTAGAAGTGTTAGGGTTTCATATCTTACATTCAAGTCTTTAATATCTTTTGAGTTTTTGTATACGATATAAGAAAATAGTCCAGCCTGATTGTTTTGCATAAATCTGTCCAGTTTTCCCAAAACCAGTTATTGAAAATGCTGTATTTCCCTATTGTATATTCTTGCCCCTTTGTCTTAGATTAATTGACCATATAAGGGTGAATTCACTTCTGGGCTGTCTATTCTGAACTATTGGCCTATGTGTCTGTTTTGGTGCCAGTTTCATACTGTTTTGATGTCTGTAGCTTTGTAGTATAGTTTGAAGTCAGTGAGCATAATGCCTTCAGCATTCTTTTTCTTTCTCAAGATTGTTTTGGCTATTTGCAGTCTTTTGTGTTTTCATATATATTTTAGGAGTCTTTGTTCTAGTTCTGTGAAAAATGTCATAGGTATTTTGATAGGGATTACATTGAATCTGTAGATTGCCTTGGGTTGTATAGCTGTTTTTTGTTGTTGTTGTTGTTGTTTTGCCACCTTTAACTTTTAATTATTTTTTTCTTATTTCACATCTTTATTGGAGCATAATTGCTTTACATTGTTGTGTTAGTTTTTGCTTTATAACAAAGTGAATCAGATATATGTATACATATATCCCCATATCCCCTCCCTCTTGCATCTCCCTCCCACTCTCCATATCCCACCCCTCTAGGTGGTCGCAAAGCACCGAGCAGATCCCCCTGTGTTATATGGCTGCTTCCCACTAGCTATCTATTTTACATTTGGTAGTGTATATATGTCAATGCTACTCTCTCACTTCGTCCCAGCTTACCCTTCCCCCTCCCCGTGTCCTCAAGTCCATTCTCTACATCTCCATCTTTATTCCTGTCTTGCCCCTAGGTTCTTCAGAACCAATTTTTTTTTTTTTTTTTAGATTCCATATATATGTGTTAGCATATGGTATTTGTTTTTCTCTTTCTGACTTACTTCACTCTCTATAACAGACTCTAGGTCCATCCACCTGACTACAAATAACTCAATTTCGTTTCTTTTTATGGCTGAGTAATATTCCATTATATATATGTGCCACATCTTTATCCATTCATCTGTCGATGGACATGTAGGTTGCTTCCATGTCCTGGCTATTGTAAATAGTGCTGCAATGAACATTTTGGTACATGACACTTTTTGAATTATAGTTTTCTCAGGGTATATGCGAGATAGTGGGATTGCTGGGTCATATGGTAGTTCCATTTTTAGTTTTTTCAGGAAGCTCCATACTGTTCTCAACAGTGGCTGTAGCAATTTACATTCCCACCAACAGTGCAAGAGGGTTCCCTTTTCTCCAAATCCTCTCCAGCATTTCCTGTTTGTAGGTTTTTTGATGATGGCCATTCTGACAGGTATGAGGTGATACCTCATTGTAGGTTTCATTTGCATTTCTCTAATGATTAGTGATGTTGAGCCTCCATTCATGTGTTTGATGGCAATCTGTATATCTTCTTTGGAGAAATGTCTATTTAGATCTTCTGCCCATTTTGGGATTGGGTTGTTTGTTTTTTTGATATTGAGCTGCATGAGCTGCTTGTATATTTTGGAGATTAATCCTTTGTCAGTTGCTTCATTTGCAAATATTTTCTCCCATTCTGAGGGCTGTCTTTTCATCTTGTTTATGGTTTCCTTTGCTGTGCAAAAGCTTTTAAGTTTCATTAGGTCACATTTGTTTATTTTTGTTTTCATCTCTATGAGGTGGGTCAAAAAGGATCTTTCTGTGGTTTATGTCATAGAGTGTTCTGCCTATGTTTTTCTCTAAGAGTTTTATAGTGTCTGGCCTTCCATTTAGGTCTTTAATCTATTTTGATTTTATTTTTGTGTATAGTGTTAAGAAGTGTTGTAATTTCATTCTTTTACATTTAGCTGTCCAGTTTTCCCAGCACCACTTATTGAAGAGGTTATCTTTCATCCATTGTATATTCTTGCCGCCTTTATGAAAGATAAGGTGACCATATATGCATGGGTTTATCTCTGGCCTTTCTATCCTGTTCCATTAATCTATATTTCTGTTTTTGTACCAGTACCATACTTTCTTGATTACTGTAGCTTTGTAGTATAGTCTGAAGTCATGGAGCCTGATTACTCCAGTTCCATTTTTCTTTCAAAAGATTGCTTTGGCTATTCGGCATCTTTTGTGTTTCCATACAAATTTTGAAATTTTTCGTTCTAGTTCTGTAAAAAATGCCATTGGTAGTTTAATAGGGATTGCATTGAATCTGTAGATTGTGTTGGGTAGTATAGTCATTTTCACAATGTCGATTCTTCCAATCCAAGAACATGGTATATCTCTCCATCTGTTTGTATCCTCTTTAATTTCTTTCATGAGTGTCTTATAGTTTTCTGCATACAGGTCTTTTGTCTCCTTAGGTAGGTTTATTCCTAGGTATTTTATTCTTTTTGTTGCAATGGTAAATGGGAGGGTTTCCTTAATTTCTCTTTCAGAAGTGATTTCTGTGCATTAATTTTGTACCCTGTTACTTTACCAAATTCATTGATTAGCTCTAGTAGTTTTTTGGTATCATCTTTAGGATTCTCTATGTATAGTATCATGTCATCTGCAAACAGTGACAGGTTTAGTTCTTCTTTTCCAATTTGGATTCCTTTTATTTCTTTTTCTTCTCTGATTGCTGTGGCTAAAACTTCCAGAACTATGTTGAATAATAGAGTGGACAACCTTGTCTTGTTCCAGATCTTAGAGGAAATGGTTTCAGTCTTTCACCATTGAGAACGATGTTGGCTGTGGGTTTGTTGTATATGGCCTTTATTATGTTGAGGTAAGTTCCCTCTCTGCCTACTTTCTGGAGGGTTTTTATCATAAATAGGTGTTGAATTTTGTCGAAAGCTTTCACTGCATCTATTGAGATGATCATATGGTTCTTATTCTTAAATTTGTTAATATGGTGTATCACATTGATTGATTTGCATATATTGAAGAACACTTGCATTCTTGGGATAAACCCCACTTGATCATGGTGTATGATCCTTTTAATGTGCTGTTGGATTCTGTTTGCTAGTGTTTAGTTGAGGGTTTTTGCATCTATGTTCATCGGTGATAGCGGCCTGTACTTTTCTTTTTTTGTGACATCTTTTTATGGTTTTGGTATCCGGGTGATGGTGGCCTCATAGAATGAGTTTGGGAGTGTTCCTCCCTCTGCTATATTTTAGAAGAGTTTGAGAAGGATAGCTGTTAGTTCTTCTCTAAATGTTTGATAGAAATTGCCTGTGAAGCCGTCTAGTCCTGGGCTTTTGTTCGTTGGAAGATATTTAATCACAGTTTCAATTTCACTGCTTGTGATTTGTCTGTTTATATTTTCTATTTCTTCCTGATCCAGTCTCAGAAGGTTGTGCTTTTCTAAGAATTTGTCCATTTCTTCCAGGTTGTCCATTTTATTGGCATATAGTTGCTTGTAGTAATCTCTTATGATCCTTTGCATATCTGCAGTGTCAGTTGTCACTCCTCTTTTTCATTTCTACTTCTGTTGATTTGAGTCTTCTCCCGTTTTTCTTGATGAGTCTGGTTAATGGTTTATCAATCTTGTTTATCTTCTCAAAGAACCAGCTTTTAGTTTCATTGATCTTTGGTATTGTTTCCTTCATTTCTCTTTCATTTATTTCTGATCTGATCTTTATGATTCCTTTCCTTCTGCTAACTTTAGGGGTTTTTTTTTCTTCTTTCTCTAATTGTTTTAAGTGTAAGGCTAGGTTGTTTATTTGAGATGTTTCTTGTTTCTTGAGGTAGGATTGTATTGCTATAAACTTCCTTCTTAGAACTGCTTTTGCTGCATCCCAGGTTTTGGGTCGTCGTGTTTTCATTGTCATTTGTTTCTAGGTATTTTTTGATTTCCTCTTTGATTTCTTCAGTGATCTCTTGGTTATTTACTAGTGTATTGTTTAGCCTCCATGTGTTTGTACTTTTTGCAGTTTCTTTGCAAAATTGATATCTAGTCTCACAGTGTTGTGGTTGGAAAAGATACTTGAAATGATTTCAATTTTGTTAAATTTACCAAGGCTTGATTTGTGACCCAAGATATGATCTATCCTGGAGAATGTTCCATGAGCACTTGAGAAGAAAGTGTATTCTGTTGTTTTTGGATGGAATGTCCTATAAATATCAATTAAGTCCATCTTATTTAATATGTCATTTAAAGCTTGTGTTTCCTTATTTAGTTTCATTATGGATGATCTGTCCACTGGTGAAAGTGGGGTGTTAAAGTCTCCTACTATGATTGTGTTACTGTTTTATGGCTGTTAGCATTTACCTTATGTATTGAGGTGCTCCTATGTTGGGTGCAAAATATTTACAATTGTTATATCTTCTTCTTGGATTGATCCCTTGATCATTATGTAGTGTCCTTCTTTGTCTCTTGTAATAGTCTTTGTTTTAAAGTCTATTTTGTCTGGTATGAGAATTGCTTCTCCAGCTTTCCTTTGATTTCCATTTGCATGGAATATCTTTTTCCATTCCTCACTTTCAGTCCGTATGTGTTCCTAGGTCTGAAGTGGGTCTCTTGTAGACAGCATATATACAGGTCTTGTGTTTGTATCCATTCAGCCAGTCTATGTCTTTTGCTTAGAGAATTTAATCCATTTACATTTAAGGTAATTAACAATATGTATGTTCCTATTACCATTTTCTTAATTGTTTCAGGTTTCTTATTGTAGGTCTTTTCCTTCTCTTCTGTTTCCTGCCTAGAGAAATTCCTTTAACATTTGTTGTAAAGCTTGTTTGGTGGTGCTGAATTCTCTTAGCTTTGTTTGTCTCTAAAGGTTTTAATTTCTCTGTCAAATCTGAATGAGATCCTTGCTGGGTAGAGTAATCTTGGTTGCAGGTTTTTCCCTTTCATCACTTTAAGTATGTCCTGCCACTCCCTTCTGGTCTGCAGAGTTTCTGCTGAAAGATCAGCTGTTAACCTTATAGGGATTCCCTTATATGTTATTTGTTGTTTTTCCCTTGCTGCTTTTAATATTTTTTTCTTTGTATTTAATTTTTTGGTAGTTTGATTAATATGTGTCTGGCGTGTTTCTCCTTGGATTTATCCTGTATGGTACTCTCTGCACTTCCTGGACTTGACTGACTATTTCCTTTCCCATATTATACAAGTTTTATACAACTATAATCTCTTCAAATATTTTCTCAGTCCCTTTCTTTTTCTCTTCTACTTCTGGGACCCCTATAATTTGAATGTGGTGCATTTAATGTCCCAGATGTCTCTGAAACTGTCCTCAATTCTTTTCCTTCTTTTTTCTTTATTCTGCTCTGCGGTAGTTATTTCCACTATTTTATCTTCCAGGTCACTTATCCATTCTTCTGCATCAGTTATTCTGTTATTGATTCCTTCTAGAGAATTTTTAATTTCATTTATTCTGTTATTCACCATTGTTTGTTTGCTCTTTAGTTCTTCTAGGCCCTTGTTAAACGTTTCTTATATTTTCTCCATTCTTTTTCCAAGATTTTGGATCATCTTTATTATCATTACTCTGAATTCCTTTTCAGGTAGACTGACTATTTCCTCTTCATTTTTTTGGTCTGGTGGGTTTTTACCTTGCTCCTTCATCTGCTGCATATTTCTCTGTCTTCTCATTTTGTTGAACTTACTGTGTTTGGGATCTCCTTTCCTCAGGCTGTAGGTTCGTAGTCCTGTTGTTTGTGGTGTCTGCCCCCAGTGGGTGAGGTTGTTTCAGTGGCTTTTGTAGGCTTCCTGGTAGAGGGGACTGGTGCCTGTGTCTGGTGGGTGGGGCTGGATCTTGTCTTTCTGGTGGGCAGGGCTGCATCCAGTGGTGTGTTTTGGGGTGTCTGTGAACTTAGTATGATTTTAGGCAGCCTCTCTGCTAATGGGTGGGGTTGTGTTCCTGTCTTGCTAGTTGTTTGTCATGGGGCGTCCAGCACTGGGGCTTGCTGGCAGTTGATTAGAGCTGGGTCTTAGCGTTGAGAAGGAGATATCTGGGAAATCTCTTGCCAGTTGATATTACTTGGGGCCAGGAGGTCTCTGGTGGTCCAAAGTCCTGAACTTGGCTGTCTCACCTCCGAGGCTCAGGCCTGACACCAGGCTGGAGCACCGAGACCCTGTCAGCCACATGGCTCAGAAGAAAAGGGAGAAAAAAAGAAAGAAAAAAATATTTTTAAAAAATTATTAAAGTAAAAAAAAAATAATAATAAAAAAGAATAGAGCAACCAAACCAATAAACAAATCCATCAGTGATAACAAGCACTAAAAACTATACTAAGATATACATAAAAATCAGAAACAAATCAGTCATAGACAGCAAACCCGAAGTCTACAGTTGCTCCCAAAGTCCACTGCCTCAATTTTGGGATGATTCATTGTCTATTCAGGTATTCCACAGATGCAGGGTACATCAAGTTGATTGTGGGGATTCAATCCACTGCTCCTGAGGCTGCTGGGAGAAGTTTCCCTTTCTCTTCTTTGTTCAGACAGCTCCTGGGGTTTAACTTTGGTTTTGGCCCCACCTTTGCGTGTAGGTCACCCTCAGGCATCTGTTCCCCACCCAGACAGGAGGCGGTTAAGGCAGCAGCTGATTAGGGGGCTCTTGCTCATTCAGGCCGGGGGTAGGGAGGGGTATGGTAGCTATAATTGGAATATGGGGTGAGCCTGCGGTAACAGAGGCCTACATGACGTTGCAACAGCCTGAGGCATACCATGTGTTCTCCCGGGGAACTTCTCCTTTGATCAGGACCCTTGCAGTGGCATACTGCACAAGCTCCCGGGGGGGTGTGGATAGTGACCTGTGCTTGCACATGGGATTCTTGGGTGACTGCAGCAGCAGCATTAGCATTTCATGCCCGTCTCTTGGGTCCGCGCTGATAGCCACAGCTCGCTCCTGTCTCTGGAGCTCGTTTAGGTGGTGCTCTGAATCCCCTCTCCTCGCGTACCTTGAAACAATGGTCTCTTGCCTCTTAGGCAGATCCAGACTTTTTCCCCGGACTTCTTCCCAGCTAGCTGTGGCACACTATCCCCCTTCAGGCTGTGTTCACACAGCCAACCCCAGTCCTCTCCCTGGGATCTGACCTCCAAAGCCCGAGCCTCAGCTCCCAGCCTCCACCCACCCCAGTGGGTGAGCAGACAAGCCTCTCAGGCTGGTGGTAGGCACCGATCCTCTGTGCGGGAATTTCTCCACTTCGCCCTCTGCACCCCTGTTGCTGCGCTCTCCTCCATGGCTCCAAAGCTTCCCCCCAACCCAACCCCCATCTCTGACAATGAAGGGGCTTCCTAGCGTGTGGAAACTTTTCCTCCTTTACAGCTCCCTTCCAGAGGTGTAGGTCCCATCCCTATTATTTTGTCTCTGTTTTTTCTTTTTTCTTTTGCCCTACCCAGGTACATGGGGATTTTCTTGCCTTTTGGGAAGTCTGAGGTCTTCTACCAGCGCTCAGTAGGTGTTCTGTAGGAGTTGTTCCACATGTAGATGTATTTTTGTTGTATTTGTGGGTAGGAAGGTGAGCTCCATGTCTTACTTCTCTGACATCTTGAAGGTCCCCCACCAACCATTTTAATAATATTAGTTCTTCCAGTCCGGGGGGTGGTATATCTTTCCAATTGTTAGTGTCATCTTCAGTATCATTCATTAATGTCTCATATTATTCTGAGTAAAGGTCTTTTACGTCCTGGGTTAGATTTATTCCTAGGTGTTTTATTTTTTTTTGATGCAATTGTAAATGGCATTATTTACTTAATTTCTCTTTCTGATAGTTTGTTGTTAGTGTATAGGAATGCAACAGGTTTTTGTATATTAATCTTGTATCCTGCAACTTTACTGAATTCATTTATTGGTTTTAATAGTTTCTTTGGTGGTATCTTAGGATTTTCTATATATAATATCACATCATCTGCAAACAGTGACAGCTTTACTTCTTCCTTTTCAATTTGGATTCCTATATTTTTGTCTGACAGCTATGACTAGGACTCCCAATGTTATGTTGAATAAAAGCGCTAAGAGTGGATATCCTTGTCTTGTCCTGATCTTAGAAAAAATGTTTTCTACTTTTCACCATTGAGTATGATGTTAGCTGTGAGCTTGTCATATATGGCCTTTATTTGTTGAGGTATGTTCCCTCTATACCCAATTTGTTGAGTTTTTATCATAAATCGATGTTGAAATTTGTCAAAAGCTTTTTCTACATCTGTTGAGATGATCATATGAGTTTTTTATTCTACAACAAAAGTGAATAATTTTTATTAACATTTTTTTAATGTGGTGTACCACGTTGATTGATTTGTGGATATTGGATCATCCTTGCATCCCTGGGATAAACTCCACTTGATCATGGTGTATGATCCTTTGATAATAGTTTGTTGAGCATTTTTGCATCTATGTATGTCAGTGATATTGGCCTGTAATTTTATTTTGGGGGTATTTTTGTCTGGTTTTGGTATCAGGGTGAAGCTGCCCTCAAAGTTAGTTCAAAAGTGTTCCTTCCTCTGCAGTTTTTTGGAATAGTTTGAGAAGGATAGGTGTTAACTCTTCTTTAAATGTTTTATAGAAGTTACCTATGAAGTCATCCAGTCCTGAACTTTTGTTTGTTGGGAATTTTTTATTACTGATTCAATTTTATTATTGGTAATTGGTCTGTTCATATTTCTATTTCTTCTTGATTTAGGCTTGGAAGATTGTACATTTCTAGGAATTTGTTCATTTCTTCCATGTTGTCCATTTTATTGGCATATAATTGTTCATAATAATCTCTTGTGATCCCTTGTGTTTCTGTGGTGTCAGCTGACAATGAGTCAGCTCTGAGTTTTGTTGATCTTTACTATTTTTTGTGTGTCTGCTCTGTTGTTTATTATTTATTTTCTTTTATTAATTTTGTTTTTCCTTGTTTTTTTCCCAGTTCCTTTGGATGTAAGGTTTTATTCTTTATTTGAGACATTTCTTATTTCCTGAGGTACTTTTTCCCCTATAAACTTCACTCTTTTAAGAGCCTTTGCTATCTCCCATAGATTTTGGATCATTGTGTTTCTATTTCCTTTGTGTCCAGGTGTTTTATTTAAATTCTCTTTTCTTTCTTTTGTTCATATTTTTCTTCTTCCTCTACTGTATCTTCCAGATTGCTGATCTGTCCTTCTGCATCCTCTAATATGCTGTGATTCCCTCTAGTGTGTTTTCCTTTCAGTTATTGTAGTCTTCAGTTCTGATTGGTTCTTTTTTATATTTTTGATCTCTTTGTTGAAGTTCTCAGTGAGTTTCATCCATTTTCTCCTGATTGCAGTCATCTTTATGACTATTTCTTTGAACTCTTTATATGGTAAATTGCTTATTTCCATTCTGTTTAGTTCTTTTTCTGAACTTTTGTCCTGTTCTTTTGTTTGGAAGGTATTCCATTGTCTCTTCATTTTGCCTAACTCTCTTTTTGTTTCTACTTATTATGCATATCAGCCACATCTTCCGGTCTTAAAAGAGTTACCTATGTACAAAGTATCCTGTGGGGCCCAGTGGTACAACACTCTCTGGTCACCCGAACCAGATGCTCCAGGGTTGTTCCCTGGGTGGGCTGTGTGCACCCTCCTGTTGTGATTGAGCTGCAATTTCTGTAGGTTTACTGGTGGGTGGGGTTGGCCACCAATGTGATCCTCTTGCTTTCTTTAATGAAAATATTCATGGATATTTAATTTAATTTATGAATTGGAGTCCAGTCAATATTAAATTTTCTAAGTCTTACATTTTATTTGGTGAAGAATATAAATGCTCATTTTTAAACAAAGAATTACTGATATCATATTCCATGTACGGAGTGTTCAATTAGGTCTAGGCCTTGGGGAGAACAAGGGATGGATTCAGAACAGACAGGCAGCAATTTTGTGACCAATTTGCTGTCATCCAGTAAGAGAGAGAAGAGTTGCAGCAAATTAATTGAATACAAAGTAGACTGTATTATATAACTTGAGAGGTTCATGGATTATTTTGAGAGTTTAAAGGAAGAGCAAACTGTTTCTATTTGGCAGTCAGGAAAAGCTTTGCAAGTGGACTAATAATTGAGTTGGACTTTGGAAAATGTAGCAAATGTGAACTTACAAAAAGTCTGGGTAAGGACACTTGAAGGATGATAGATAGATTAAGAAGAGGCACAAAGGGAGGCAAACACAGGTGATGGTTTGAAAATTGGGGTTACAGTAGCCCTCCCTGATCCACAGTTTCAGTTACCCACAGTAAACTGGTCCAGAAATGTTGAACAGAAATTTTCAGTAATTAACAACTCATAAGTTTGAAATTGTAGGTCTTCTGAGTAGCATGATAAAACCTGGTGCTGTCCTACTCTGTCCTGCCTGGGATGTGAATTATCCCTTTGTCCATTGTATCCTGCCCATTAGTTACTTGGTAGCCTTCTCAGTTATCAGATTGACTGTCATGATATCACAGTACTTGTGTTCAAATAACCCTTGTTTTACTTAATAATGGCTTCAATGTGCAAGTGTAGTAATGCCGGCATTTCAAACATGCCAAAGAGAATCCATAACACGTTTTCTTTAAGTGAAGATGTGAAAGCTTTTGAATTAATAAGGAAAGAAAAAAATTGTATGCTAAGGTTGATAAGATCTAAGAACAAATCTTCTACCCATGAACTTGTGAAGAAGAAAAGAGAAATTCTTGCTAGTTTTGCTGTTGCATCTCAAACTGCAAAAGTTATGGCTATGGTGCATGCTAAGTGCTTTGTTAAGATGGAAAAGGTATTACATTTGTACAATAGGGTATTTTGAGAGAGAGAAATAGACCAAATTTGCCTAACTTTTATTACAGTAACTTTTATTACAGTATATTATAATTGTTCCATTTTATTATTAGTTATTGTTGTTAATCTCTTAGTGTGCCTAATTTATAAATTAAACTTCATCATAGATATGTATGTATAGGAAAAAACAGCAAATACAGGGTGTGGTACTATCCATGGTTTCAGGCATCAACTGGAGGTCTTGGAACATATTCCCTGCAGATGCAGGGGACTACTGTACTTCAGTTTCATTAAAACATAGATGGGTGGTACAACCACTAGGGAGACAGTATAGAGGTTCCTTGAAGAACCAAAAACAGAGCTACCATATGATCGAGCAATCCCACTCCTGGGGATATATCTGGAGAAAACCATAATTCGAAAATATACATGCACCCTAGGGTTCACTGCAGCACTATTTATAACAGCCAAGACATGGAAGCAACCTAAATGTCCATCAACAGAGGAATGGATAAAGAAGATGTGGTACATATATACAATGGAATATTACTCAGCCGTAATAAAGAACAAAATAATGCCATTTGTAGCAACATAGATGGACCCAGAGATTATCATACTAAGTAAAGTAAGTCAGACAGAGGAAGATAGAAAGACAAATATCATATGATATCATTTATATGTGGAATCTAAAAAGATGATACAAATAAACTTATTTACGAAACAGAAACAGACTCACCGATTTGAAAACAAACTTATGGTTACCAAAGGGGAAAGGTGTGGAGGAGGGATAAATTATGAATTTGGGATAAACATATACAGACTGCTATATATAAAACAGATAATCAACAAGGACCTACCATACAGCACAGGGAACTATACTCAGTATTCTGTAACAACCTATATGGGAAAAGAATCTGAAAAAGAATGGATATATGTATACGTTTAACTGAATCACTTTGCTGTACACCTGAAACTAACACAACACTATAAATCAACTATACCCCAATATAAAATAAAAATTAAATTTAAAAAAAAATGGAAGGTCTAAAGAGAAATTCTAAGGGAAAAAAGGTTAAATACGTACATGAGAGGCAGTACTCAGGAACCAAGTAGTTAGAAAGAATAAACTCTAACCCCAAATTTTCTTCTCACCCCTGACACTGTGCTTGGTATTACCAATTGGAAATATGTATTTGACAGAAAAGGGAGAACAGCACATGTAGAAGCAGGGAGGATGGGCATGATAGAGTTTGGGCTACCCAAATTTTCCCCCTAGATCAAACTTCTTAATAAAACACAATAAAGCAGGAATGCCTTTCTTATTTATTTATTTATTTATTTATTTATTTATTTTATTTATGGCTGTGTTGGGTCTTCGTTTCTCTGCGAGGGCTTTCTCTAGTTGTGGCAAGTGGGGGCCACTCTTCATCGCGGTGTGCGGGCCTCTCACTATTGCGGCCTCTCTTGTTGTGGAGCACAGGCTCCAGATGCACAGGCTCAGTAACTGTGGCTCACGGGCCCAGTTGCTCTGCGGCATGTGGGATCTTCCCAGACCAGGACTCGAACCCGTGTCCCCTGCATTGGCAGGCGGATTCTCAACCACTGCGCCACCAGGGAAGCCCAGGAATGCCTTTTTAATACTCTTACAGGTAGAAAGAGTATAAAGCAAATTCTAGAATGGTGATTACTTGCAAACCAATGTCAATGGAATCGCTTGGAGTGTCGAGTTTTTATTTTTGAAAGATGTCCAATGAAAGGAATAATCAGAATGCAATTTCAAGAGGAGAATAGGTTTTGTGAACTCTGTGATCACTTCATTTTGCCTCTATGCAAAGAAAATTGTATCTTATGTTCCAAGTCACAGTACATTTGTCCTCAGATAGTTTTATGCCATAGTCACCACCACCAATTTTCTGTCAAAATGTTTATGTTATCTGTGGGTCTGTTTCAGAAACGGACAAAAATTGTTAGGCTGAAGGAAAGAAATTTCAGTGAGTTTAGTACATGCTTTGACTTCCTTACCAAATTCAAATGCTGCTTGAAAATTATATGACATTGCAATATTACGCCAGTTACATCATTTGGAAGATCTATTTGAGAATATCAAATGTAATTGTTTTGTTCTTCAGATGTTTGTAGACATTGACTTTGGAGAAGACTCTGATTCGAGATTTCATTAAACTGGGGAAGTTCGCAGGTAAGACAAAATGCTTCCATTTCTCTCTTTTTTTCTGACTTTTGCTGCAGAGCCATCCATGTTTATGTTAATTTTCCTATGGGGAGTGATTTATTTCAGGCTAACTTGTGATGGATATCTTTTTCATGATTAAAAGGAGTGCTTTTTAACCTTAGGCTATGGCAGATGGGTGCATAAATATGAAACAGAAACAAAGCCTAAGATTGACTTGTTTGCTTTTTAATCCTTTTTCCCCTCTATAATTTTTTTTTTTTTAGTAAAAGTTCAGTAGTTCTCAAGAACTATAGTTTGGATAAATCAAATTTTTTGGTTCCAAAGCCCAATGTTTAACACTGGTGATGACATGAACTGTTGAACAGACTCAAGGGAGCTGCTTATCTGAGTATCTATTTAATCCTGACTGTGCTTGTTCACGGTTCAGATGCTATAACCTTGGGCATATATCTCTTCTTATCAATATAAGGAGGGACTCTTCCATTTGGAAATTTATGGAACAACTAGAAATAACTAAAAGCACCCTTTATGTTTGTATATGAGATTGGTCCATGTTCTATTTTGTATAGAATATCTTTAATGGTTTTGAAATCATGATTGTATGTTTCTTATAGAAGGAACCATGTGATGTTATTTGGATAACCTAAAAGCAAATTCTGTAAAATGGGAGATCTTTGTTCATTAAAAAAAAAAAAAAAAAATGTATTAAGTGAGAGGAGCTAGACTCATATCACAGAACAATAACATACATGTTTCAGTGCTAATTTAAGCAGAAATGCATGTGACAAATTAGTACATATGTGAGAATCAACAGAAATGTAGTTCCAGTTTAAAATTTTTATTCCACTCTTCTAGATTAATTAACGGTGAATAGAGCAATGTTTCTTGTACTTTTGCCGCATTCTTTGGATTATCTTTGATTCTGGTCCACATTATCTATTGTATTGTCCTATTCTGGTGCATTCCAGAGGACTACTACTATGGGTATTACATACTAATTGCTGAGATTCCTCTGACTCTGATTGTTTAGGGTTCAGTAATTAGCATATGGAGGTATTCTACCTCTGGTGTGTTTCTACTGTCCTGGATCTCTTTGATTCACTTCTGAATTTCTGGTGCAGTTAAGTCTTGATATAAATCTTTTCAAATACACTCTAATGACTGTAAAAGTTCTCTGCTGTTGGAGGTTAGAATTTAACATTCCCAGAAAAAACTATCTTCCGAAGGGCTCCATTTATGACCCTTCTTTGTCTTTCAAAAACCCTTTGGTCTCTGCTTACTTCCTTACTTGTCATCACCTGAGCTGTGGAAGGCTGCAAGGGAGAAGAGGGCTAGAGTTGCCAGTTTTAGCAAACGAGAACACCTGGGAGGGGCAGAGACTTTTTGGTGGCACCTCTGAGCTATCCGTTAGATACCCAACTGGAGATGTTGAATAAAAATTAGATATCTGGACTTTTTTTTTTTTTTTTTTAAGATTTCCAAAACAACAAAACATTTATCTTGAGATTTGAGAATAATGGGAAAATTAATTAATGGGAATTGGACCCTCATGGGGGTCTTCTGGGAAATCGGAAGCACCACCCTCTTCTGCAGGTCTATGCTTCTCCAGTTTAGCAATCAATTCTTTAGCTGGATTGAAGACGCCATTGGTCTGCTGGTCACAGACATAGCAGCGCCGGGTGGTGTAGAAATGCTGCAGCGCACAGCTCTCGCAGACATAATGCCTGCCCTTGGTGACAACTGGGTTTTGGAAGGTCGGGCGACAGATGAAACACTTGAATGGTATTTCCTCCTCATCGCTTCCCACTTCATAGTTTTCGTCCTCATAGACACCATAGCGACCCTCATCAAACTCACGTTCGATCTGCCACCCATGCTTGTAATCTGAACGGTCCTGGAGGAATTTGCAGCTGTCTCTGAAGCTGCAAAAGCCAGTCTCTTTGTAGTCCATTGAATTCAGATATTAGATATCTGAATCTGGACATTGGGGAAAGTTTCTGGTCAAATTGAGAGCCATTGGAAGATTAAAGCATGAAACTAGATTAGGGGACCAAGCGACTGAGTTGAGATAAGGGAACCAAACATTAGCTCTGGACAACAACATAGAAGGTTTAGAATATGTGTAACTAAGTTAGTTCATTATGTGTTATACACCTGTAAAAGTCTGTATATTCACATTGGCTTAAAACCTTATTTTCAATTTTTCCCCCTTGGGAAAATAGAGGATCAACTTAATTTGGATTTGCCTTCAATACTGAGACGTGTTGTAACACCTTATCAACATGGTTTCTGTAGGGGGTGGGACACTGCAGTGAGCCCTTAGCAACCTGAACCTGTGTGATAACGGGCTGGAATATAGCAGGTTTCTACTGTGTACCGGGTTCTTATTCATATTCTATAGGAAAGGGAAGGCTGGCTTTACTAATGGGAACTTTAAGTAATTTTTCTGTTTTTGAAGCACCAAAACCATCTTTCTTATATTATTCATTCAGGAGCTTTTTCTCCTTCTGAAGGGAAATGTCTTGGCAAATGTGAATGTGCTTCCATTTTCTTTCTTGTTAATTCTTTTCACATGATAAATTGCAGGGAACTGTTCTGAAATCCCTTGAAATTGAAAAGTCAGCCTTCGTGAATGCTTAGGAGCAAAGGTTTTAAACATAATAAGTCCATAGACATTCAGCTGAGAGAATTTTCAGAAACAGTTGCAGTAGACTGCTACCTTTTATGGGTACATGTAGATTCATTTGCATACTTTTCAGTACTTCTTGTTTGGTGGTCAATCTGAGTTATCTAAAATGATTGCAAAGCCTCCAAGGATTATTTAAAATATTTGATATTTTCGGAAGTTAAGGTCATTCACTACGTAACCTTTTCTTTAATATTCAGTAAGTGAAAACAAAGACATATTTTAGAATTTCTCCTCATTTCCAGTGATACAAAAATGAACTATATCTGTTTCTAACCTGGCCTCCATGCCCCTGTGTGCCCCAGGTCATAATGGAGGTCCTCAAGTCATTATTTTTTTCATTTAAACATGAGTATATGTTCATAAAACATTTAAAAGCACCTTCAGGGACTTCCCTGGTGGTGCAGTGGTTAAGACTCCATGCTCCCAATGCAGGGGTCCCGGGTTCAATCCCTGGTCAGAGAACTAGATCCTGCATACCTCAACTAAAGATCCCTCATGCCGCAACGAAGATCCCACGTTGCCACAACTAAGACCCGGCACCACCAAATAAATAAATAAATAAATAAATAAATAAAGCACTTTCAAATTATTTAAGCATTTTGGACCTTTCATTAATTCATAGTAAATTTTCATGGGATAATTTAAAATATCAAAATAATTTTGACTTATCAGAAATCCAAGTATTGAATTTATGTGTTTGTATGCGCATACTACAAATAAAAACCAAAATCGAACTTACACTACTGAATGTATGTTGGGGAAAAGAATATTCACACAACCTCAAATAAATGCCCCCCCCCCAAATTATTAATTATGATGAGAAAAAGCTTCTTTTACAATGAAGAGATCTGGTAGATACTAAATTAACTGAGGGATAAAACTACATATTACTAATAATGGGCAAAATGCCATTGTGTTCCTTCTGATGAAATATTTTGGGAAGCATCCTTGCTGAAAATGCTTAAAATCTACACAATGGAACATCAGACAAGTCTACACGTGGACACAACACACATGGCTTGTCTCTTTAAAAAACGTCAATGATGTGAAAGCAAAAAAAAGAGAGGGGTATTCTAGATTAAAAGAAACTAAAGAAATACCAAAGGGTCATTTATAATATTAGACTCTAGATAGAAACATTTGAATATAAATTGCCTATTGAATATCATTGTATCAATGTTAGACATCTGGTTGTGATTATAGTATTTTGGTTACGTAAGAAAATACCTTTGTTCCTTGGAGATATATTTAGGGGAGAAATGGAATAATATGTACAACTTACTTTCACAAATTTATAAATGAATACAAACCCCCATGCAGGTAGAGAGGGATAGATGAAGAATATGTGGGAAAATGTTAACAATTCGTGAATCTCACAATATTGGTGAAGGGTACATGAGTATTCATTGTCCTATTCTTTCAAATTTATTGTAAGTTTTAGATCATTCAAAAAAAGTTGGGAAAATAAATTATATACATGTGAAAGGAAAGTAAATAGAATTGAAAAATATACCTCTCAATATAAATGAATCCAATTTAAGGAAATCATTTTTAATAGTTATAGTAATTATTGTGATGTTTCTAATAAGAGCTTATTTTAATATAGTGCTTACACTTTACCAAACACTCTTTTGGGGATCATTTAATGCTCAGAAACTCCAGTGGTGTCATGCTGAATGATCATTGCTATTATTATCACTTTTTACAGATGGAGAAACTTGATTCTGTAAATTTAAATTCCTTGTCCAAGATTTTACAGATTAAAAAAACGGGAAACTGTAACTCACACCCAGGTCACTCAATTCTAAGTATTTTCTGTGTTTTTCTCACTAGATTCTTGTGTGTATGCATTTATGAGTTTGTGTGTTTTTTCAATAATTAAAAACCTTTGAAAATTGCATGATTCATTGTTAATTTTAGTGGGTATGCTGTGGGGCTAATGAAACACATAATGTAAACTCAGTTTCTGTATGAGGGAGAAATATCCAGGGTTTCCCATTACTCTGCTGCAAATGAATGGAATTGGGATCACAGGGCCAGATCACAAAGTATTTTTGCTTCAAGAAAATGTCATCTTTGCAATTTGTGTATGCTCTTTTAATAGTGGCTTACATCTGCTCTTTTTATTTACATATTATGCCCTGGTGACAGTTATAACTTTAGTTCAAATACCTAAATTGTTATAGTTCTTGAGAATTTCACATTTTTTTAATGTGAAAAACATTACTCCAAATTCAATAAGAAAACCTTATTTACGTGTTGTAAATTTGCAAAGAAATGTCTATTTCCTCCATACACTCTGCAAGTCGAATAGATCCCAGGAACAAGTTCCTGTAATTGTTTTTTTATGACAATGTGTTTTGTAGTTTCTTTAATGATTAGATGATAGACATATTTATCGTGTGAAGAAGTTGCCATTAGCTGGAATTTGTTTGTTTAGCAATTTTATCCGACATTTTCCATTACTTCAGCAGATTCGTATTGAGGCCAAAAGCTCAGCCTCTCTGCACGGATGCCAAATCAAATCTCAGAGGCAGAGTCCTGGGTGAAGTAGAAAAGAATAGCTTTATTGCTTTGCCAGGCAAAGAGGGATACAGCAGGCTCCTGCCCTCAAAAACTATGCGTCCCAACCTGGGAGGATTCCATGAGCGGTTTTATAGCAATAGTTCAAGTGTGGGGTTGCTGATAAGAATCAGGTGTGAGCAGGGTTTGCAATCCTTTAATCTCATCTAATGGTTGGTCTCCTGTAATCTTGATGAGCTTCTCTGGTCTCTTTAATCTTGTCTCAGGTAGTTTCTTGACTGCTCCTCCCTGGATTAGCCCTTTGGAACTCAAGGAAGGTCAAGGGAGGCTGGAGTCTTGCCTACAAGAAATGGGGGACAAAAAGGCTTTCATGCCCAGGAACCCCACAGGGTCCTTCTCGGTTTCAATATTAACAAAGGCATACAAGTTACTGTACAAGTCAGTGTCCTGTGGAACTAAGCAAAGTGGGCCTTGAGATATGGTTTTTCCCTTTGTAATTGTATCACTGTATATCTTGACTCCAGCTTATACGGTTTATGAGCAAGTCTTTAATTATATATGTCAGTCTCAGGCTTCATCTGCAAGAATTGCAGTCGTAAAGTGATTGACATAGATGCTCTGTTGCCTTTGGGTTACTGTTCAATGGTTTCAGGGAAGGTTGGCCCTCTCCTCCACTGCGGCTAACTTGTAGGTGAAAGTGCCATTAAATGGCTTGATTTTTTTACTGCCGTGCTTTATCCATTCCTCTTTTCATCCCTTCATAAAGAGTTTATTGAATAGTTCAAAATAGAAAATAAAATTTGGAAAAAGAAACCTAAGGAGGAAGGACAGTTCTAATAAATATTAAAATATGTTAATAGCTCTGATAATTAAAATAATAGGATACTGATATAAAAAAAATCAATACAACCAGAGGCATGGCTAACTCTGAAACAGACTGTAGTTTAATAATTCAGCATAAAGTAAACAAATTTGATCAATAAGTAAATAAAAATATTCAATGAATGTTAATAATAGAGTGACTGGTCTTTGGGAAAATAAATAAATGTAGACTCACATAACAACATATGCCAAAACAAATTTATATGGTTTTAAGGGTTAAACATAAAAAGAAAAAACAAACAAATAATAAACAACTGAGAAAAAAAAGCAAGCACATGGAAGTTTATATGCAGAGAATTTTTTTGGTTTAAAAGCTGGGGGAAGAAAATAAAAAAAAGACAAGTAAAGTTTACTAGGTAAACATTAAAGACTTTTAGATGCTAAGAAGAAAAGTACAGAGCAAATAATTGTTGGCTAAATGTTCCCAGACAATAGGAGAAACAAAGAGTTAATGTTATAAAGACCATAAATCTATTAAGAACAATAGATGTCAGAGGGCAAAGCTCTGATAAAGTCATTTTGATCTTAAACAATCCTTAAAAGAAATTGGAATAAAGAATGGAAAACTGGGAATTTTCTTTAGCTGATTATCTGATGTAGCCTCTTCAGAGCTGGTAATTCTGAAGAGCTAGATATTTGCAAACAAGCTTTTGATATTTTTTGTGTTCCAAATAACTAATTTTGAACACCTTGGCTATTTACTAAATCCCTCTTAAAGGAACCAACTCCATTAATAGTAAAATGTAGATTAGCTATGAATGTTGTAATGTAAGGAAAAGCCAGAAAAAAAGAGTCTGGTGAGCATTGTGTGAAGCTTCTTAAACCAAATTATATCAGGAATCAGGAATAACTGCTCTTTTTTTTTTTTTTAACTTCTTTATTGGAGTATAATTGCTTTACAAGAGTGTGTCAGTTTCTGCTTTATAACATAGTGAATCAGCTATACATGTACATGTATCCCCATATCTCCTCCCTCTTGCGTCTCCCTCCCACCCTCCCTATCCCACCCCTCTAGGTGGTCACAAACCACTGAGCTGATCTCCCTGTGCTATGCGGCTGCTTCCCACTAGCTATCTATTTTACATTTGGTAGTATATATTAGTCCATGCCACTCTCTCACTTCATCCCAGCTTACCCTTCCCCCCACCCCGTGTCCTCAAATCCATTCTCTACATCTGTGTCTTTATTCTTGTCCTGCCCTGAGGTTCTTCATTACCATTTTTTTTTTTTTTTAGATTCCATACATATGTGTTAGCATACGGTATTTGTTTTTCTCTTTCTGACTTACTTCACTCTGTATGACAGACTCTAGTTCCATCCACCTCACTACAAATAACTCAATTTCGTTTCTTTTTATGGCTGAGTAATATTCCATTGTATATATGTGCCACACCTTCTTTATCCATTCTTCTGTCGATGGACACTTAGGTTGCTTCCATGCCCTGGCTATTGTAAATAGTGCTGCAATGAACATTGTGGTACATGACTCTTTTTGAATTACGGTTTTCTCAGGGGATATGCCCAGTAGTGGGATTGCTGGGTCTTCTGGTAGTTCTAGTTTTAGTTTTATAAGGAACCACCATACTGTTCTCCATAGTGGCGGTATCAATTTACATTCCCACCAACAGTGCAAGAGGGTTCCCTTTTCTCCACACCCTCTCCAGCATTTATTGTTTGTAGATTTTTTGATGATGGCCATTCTGACTGGTGTGAGGTGACACCTCATTGTAGTTTTGATTTGCATTTCTCTAATGATTAGCGATGTTGAGCATTCTTTCATGTGTTTGTTGGCTATCTGTATATCTTCTTTGGAGAAATGTCTATTTAGGTCTTCTGCCCATTTTTGGATTGGGTTGTTTGTTTCTTTGATACTGAGCTGCATGAGCTGCTTGTAAATTTTGGAGATTAATCCTTTGTCAGTTGCTTCATTTGCAAATATTTTCTCCCAATCTGAGGTTTGTCTTTTTGTCTTGTTTATGGTTTCCTTTGCTGTGCAAAAGCTTTTAAGTTTCATTAGGCCCCTTTTGTTTATTTTTTTAATTTCCATTTCTCTAGGAGGTGGGTCAAAAAGGATCTTGCTGTGATTTATGTCATAGAGTGTTTGGCCTATGTTTTCCTCTAAGAGTTTTATAGTGTCTGGCCTTACACTTAGGTCTTTAAAACAAAAAAGATACAGGACCACTAAACAGCGGGAATCTTTGTAACAGTAAAAGAATTCAGTGGAAAATGAGTAAAGAATCCTAAAGTGTAATTTACAAGAGGAAAAAAGAGGTAAACAAACAAATAGAAAATAATTCAACCACAGTATAATTAGTTAAATATGCTTTTTCTAAAAATGAGATGCATTTTCCTTTGCTTAATTAGCAAAAGTTTTGAAAAAGTAATATTATTTTTTCTGGTCTTCCATGAAATGGACAGTATTATGTGTTGCTTCTTTGCTGGAAGATTAATTGGAAAACATCAAGAACTTTAAAAATGTATACCTTTTTTAACTAAAAAATTAGATTAAATGTGTATTCTAAGTATATAATTTATAATAGTACAAACGTTTTTTGCACATAGATGCTTATCCCATAATTTTTGTCAATACTAGAAAATGATAAAATTCAATAGTATATACACTATTTGGGATATTATATTATGATTTAAAATGGTGAATATAAAACAATAGGAGAACGGTCAAAAGATTTGAACAATTTACCAAAAAAAATCAAAATCAAAAGAAGAATACATGTATGAAAAGATGCCCAAACTGTGTATTGTTCAATGAAAGAAAATAAAATCATAGAGGACAATTTTTTAAACTATCGTATTTTCAAGGACCAACAAACAGCATAGTTTATATTGTTCTTAAGGCTACAGGGAATATGGTACTCTCATATATTATACAACAGATTGCAGTGTAAATTGGTACCACATTTTCAGAGAGCAACTTGTCAGTATCAATCAAATAAAAAATATATAAAACTGCTGACCAGCAAATTCTACTTTTAAGTTAACTCTCATACAGAAAAACTCAGAGTTGACAAGGATGTTTATTGCAGTCTTGGAACATCAAAATGCTGTAGAGAACTTAAATGTCCATCAGTACATCAATTATGATACAACCATATTGAGGATTATTGTACAGTCATTGAATAGAATAAGCTCAGTTTTACCTACAAACATGTAAGAATATCCATGATGGGCTGTTGGGTTAAAAAGCAAATTGTAAGTCAATACATAGAGCAAGATCCAAGATTTGTGCTTTTTCTCTGTCTCTTTGTCTCTGTCTCTCAATCTTTCTCTCTCTTTCTCATCTATCTCTCCCATCTATCAATCTCTATATATTATCTATCTGTCTATCTATCTATCTATCTTCTGTCTCTATCCATCCATCGCTATCTGGGAACTTACGCTAAGAAGCAGGAAGGTTAAGAGGTGAGCGATTTCTCATTGCAATTCTATACTTATTTTTACCTATATAATTTTATAATCAAAAATAATTTAAAAAACCTGATATTCTAAAGAGAAATATATAGTGTAATGATTAAAGATTTTATTATTACGTATAGAGAAGGATGTCAAATTGTTAAGTACATATAGGAAGATATACTATTTTACATTGTATTAAGGCTACAACTATGCAAAAATAACAAAACTGTAAGCATAAAAAATTACACATGGTTATATACCTGAGTACTAAACATGCTTATTTCTGGGTCATGGGTATTGGGAATTGTGGGTGTTTTTTCTTTCTGTATTTTTCAAATATTGTATAATGAGCTAGAATACATAGCATTTTATGGTGGTAAAAAACTTAAAACAATGTTCATAAAGGATTTATTTAATGTGTAGGATGTCTTGGTTTGTTCAGGCTGCCATAACCAAAACTGCAGATTAGGTGCCTTATAAACAGCAGAAATGTATTGGTCATGGTTGTGGAGGATAGAAGTCTGAGGTCAGGGTGTCAGCATTGTCAGATGAGAGCTCTCTTCTGGGTCCTAGACTTCTTGTATCTTCACATGCCAGAGGAGGCAAGGGAGCTCTCTGGAGCCTCTTTTTTTTTTTTTTTAGTGTGTAAAGGTACAATATTTTATTTAACCAGTCCTCTGTTGACAGATGTTCAAATTGTTTCCAGGTTTTCACTATTACATCCAATATTCTGATGATGGAGCCTCTTTTATAAAGAGCTCAAGAGGGCTCTACCCTCATGATTTATGCACCTCCCATGGCCCCAGCTCCTAATACCATCATTTTGAGGGGTTAGGATTGCAGCATATGATATTTGGGCAGACACAACCATTCAGAGCATAGTACCTGAAGTGCTATCTTAAGTACTGCAAGAGTAGGAGATAAAATAGATGATTAACACTTTCACAGACAGAACTCACAATTTATCAAACATTTTGTATTGTGTATAGTAGTTACAAACATTGATTCTCGAGCCAGATTATCTGGGGTTTACATTCCATCTCCTGTACTAGCTGGATGTATAACCTTGAACAATTTTATTAATTTCCCAATGCCTCAGTTTTCTCATCTGTAAAATGGAAATAATGATAATACTTACCTCACGGAGTTGTGATGAGGATTAAATTAATGTGTACATAAGAATGCTTTATGGCTGCTATAACAAATTTCCACCACCTGAGAGACTAAAACAGTACACATTTACTCTCTCACGGTTATGGAGATTAGAAGTTAGAAGTCAGTACCACTGGGCTGAAATCAAGGTATTGGCAGGGTGGTGCTTCCTCTGGAGGCCCTAGAGGAGAATCAGTTTCCTAGTACCTCCAGCTTGTAGAACTACATTCCTTGCATTCTTTGGCTCAAGGCCACTTTCTCCACCTTCAAAGCTTAGCATGTTGCTTCAGCCTTCACGTTGCCTTCTGTCCCTCTGTGTTAAATCTCCCCATTCCTCCCTCTTATAAGGACACTTGTAACTACATGTAGTGCTCGCTCAATAAGCCAGGATAATCTCCCAATCTCAAGATCCTTAACTTAATCATATCTGTCAGGTCCCTTCACCACATAAGGTAACATTCACAGGTCTGGGTATTAGAATGTGGCTATATTTAGGAGCCATTATTTAGCCTACCACAGTATGTAGCACTTAGGACTGTGTCTGGTTCATAGTAAGTGATAGATAAATGTGAACTATTACTGTTTGAAAGTAGTTTGTGATAATGATGCTATAAAAGGTCCACTAAGGCTCTAGGGAAGTGCATGGGAATTTAGAGGAAACAGATATCACAGCTATCTGAGGTTATCACAGGTGGCATAATACAGCAGAGGGCACTAAGGATAGGTAGGATATGGGTTTGCAAAGATGAGGGTCACTACAGGTATAAAATGCTATGTTATTTAGCTGTCTCCCTGCCCCTCCATCTGTACCCTAACACTTGTTTAGTACTCAAAAGACCAAGAGTTATGATCAGTGGACATGAATTTAATTTCTCTCTATTCTTAGCTATATGACTAAGTTCTTATTTTTTATTCTTTTTTATTTCTCAGTCTCTACTTCCTCCCCTTTAAGACAGAGATTGAAGTACCTCTCACAGGCCTCAAGATTAAATAAGATAACAGTTGGGAAGAGTATTTTGTAAAAGGTAACTTAGTCCATAAATATTAACTATACTGTTTGTTCCCATATTATTATTATGTGGAGACTCCATTATTCCCAGGAATAATGAGATAAATAAAAAGTACCCGTCATCCATAAGAACATGGTAAGATTGAAGATTCACTCATTGTGAAGATCCAGGCTGGGCAAGATAAGAAGAAACTATGACTGTTTGGAAACCAGCTTTACTCTCTTCACTAAAACAGTAGATGCAGCCAGATGGCAGGTTGGGTGAATAGGTAAAATTCTATCCTAAATTAACCTACAGGCTAATTCAACAGAATTCTACATAATAAAATCATTACTTTGATTCTTTCCTTGTTTGCTCTCTTTCCATATTTTCTTCCATGTCTTAACACTTAAGGGTTTTGTTTTGTTTTGTTTTGTTTTTTTAACATTTTTATTGGAGTATAATTGCTTTACAATGGTGTGTTAGTTTCTGCCTTATAACAAAGTGAATCAGTTATACATGTACATATATCCCCATATCTCTTCCCTCTTGCGTCTCCCTCCCTCCCACCCTCCCTATCCCACCCTTCTAGCTGGTCACAAAGCACCAAGCTGATTTCCCTGTGCTATGCGACTGCTTCCCACTAGCTATCTATTTTACATTTGGTAGTGTATATATGCCCATATATACACTACCACTCTCTCACTTTGTCCCAGCTTACCCTTCCCCCTCCCCGTGTCCTCAAGTCCATTCTCTAGTAGGTCTGCATCTCTATTCCCATCTTGCCCATAGGTTCTTCATAACCTTTTTTTTTTTAAGATTCCATATATGTGTGTTAGCATACGGTATTTGTTTTTCACTTTCTGACTTACTTCACTCTGTATGACAGACTCTAGGTCCATCCACCTCACTACAAATAACTCAACTTCGTTTCTTTTTATGGCTGAGTAATATTCCATCGTATATATGTGCCACATCTTCTTTATCCATTCTTCTGTCGATGGACACTTACGTTGCTTCCATGTCCTGGCTATTGTAAATAGAGCTGCAATGAACATTGTGGTACATGACTCTTTTTGAATTATGGTTTTCTCAGGGTATATGCCCAGTAGTGGGATTGCTGGGTCTTCTGGTAGTTCTAGTTTTAGTTTTATAAGGAACCACCATACTGTTCTCCATTGTGGCTATATCAATTTACATTCCCACCAACAGTGTAGGGGGGTTCCCTTTTCTCCACACCCTCTCCAGCATTTATTGTTTGTAGATTTTTTGATGATGGCCATTCTGACCCGTGTGAGATGATATCACATTGTACTTTTTTTTTTAATATTGATTGATTGATTGATTGATTGCTGTGTTGGGTCTTCGTTTCTGTGCGAGGGCTTTCCCCAGGTGCGGCAAGCGGGGGCCACTCTTCATCGCAGTGCGCGGGCCTCTCACCATCGCGGCCTCTCTTGTTGCGGAGCACAGGCTCCAGACGCGCAGGCTCAGTAATTGTGGCTCACGGGCCTAGCTGCTCCGCGGCATGTGGGATCTTCCCAGACCAGGGCTCGAACCCGTGTTCCCTGCATTGGCAGGCAGATTCTCAACCACTGCGCCACCAGGGAAGCCCCCACATTGTACTTTTGATTTACATTTCTCTAATGATTAATGATGTTGAGCATTCTTTCATGTGTTTGTTGGCAATCTGTATATCTTCTTTGGAGAAATGTCTATTTAGGTCTTCGGCCCATTTTTGGATTGGGTTGTTTGTTTTTTTGATATTGAGCTGCATGAGCTGCTTGTAAATTTTGGAGATTAATCCTTTGTCAGTTGCTTCATTTGCAAATATTTTCTCCCATTCTGAGGGTTGTCTTTTCCTCTTCTTTATGGTTTCCTTTGCTGTGCAAAAGCTTTTAAGTTTCATTAGGTCCCATTTGTTTATTTGTGTTTTTATTTCCATTTCTCTAGGCGGTGGGTCAAAAAGGATCTTGCTGTGGTTTATGTCTTAGAGTGTTCTTCCTATATTTTCCTCTAAGAGTTTGATAGTGCCTGACCTTACATTTAGGTCTTTAATCCATTTTGAGTTTATTTTTGTGTATGGTGTTAGGGAGTGTTCTAATTTTATTCTTTTACATGTGGCTGTCCAGTTTTCCCAGCACCACCTTATTGAAGACGCTGTCTTTTCTCCATTGTATATTCTTGCCTCCTTTATCAAAGATAAGGTGACCATAGATGCGTGGGTTTATCTCTGGGCTTTCTATCCTGTTCCATTGATCTATATTTCTGTTTTTGTGCCAGTACCATACTGTCTTGATTACTGTAGTTTTGTAGTATAGTCTGAAGTCAGGGAGCCTGATTCCTCCAGCTCCGTTTTTCTTTCTCAAGATTGCTTTTGCTATTCGGGGTCTTTTGTGTTTCCATACAAATTGTGAAATGTTTTGTTCTAGTTCTGTGAAAAATGCCATTGGTAGTTTGATAGGGATTGCATTGAATCTGTAGATTGCTTTGGGTAGTATAGTCATTTTCACAATGTTGTTTCTTCCAATCCAAGAACATGGTATATCTCTCCATCTGTTTGTATCATCTTTAGTTTCTTTCATCAGTGTCTTATAATTTTCTGCATGCAGGTCTTTTGTCTCCTTAGGTAGGTTTATTCCTAGGTATTTTATTCTTTTTGTTGCAATGGTAAATGGGAGTGTTTTCTTAATTTCACTTTCAGATTTTTCATCGTTAGTGTATAGGAATGCAAGACATTTCTGTGCATTAATTTTGTATCCTGCTACTTTACCGAATTCATTGATTAGCTCTAGTAGTTTTCTGGTAGCATCTTTAGGATTCTCTATGTATAGTATCATGTCATCTGCAAACAGTGACAGCTTTACTTCTTCTTTTCCAATTTGGATTCCTTTTATTTCCTTTTCTGCTCTCATTTAGCCACTTTGGAAGTGGCTTAAACTTCCAAAACTATGTTGAATAATAATGGTGAGAGTGGACAACCTTGTCTTGTTCCTGATCTTAGAGGAAATGGTTTCAGTTTTTCACCATTGAGAACAATGTTGGCTGTGGGTTTGTCATAAATGGCCTTTATTATGTTGAGGTAAGTTCCCTCTATGCCTACTTTCTGGAGGGTTTTTTTCATAAATGGGTGTTGAATTTTGTCAAAAGCTTTTTCTGCATCTATTGAGATGCTCATATGGTTTTTCTCCTTCAATTTGTTAATATGGTGTATCACATTGATTGATTTGCATGTATTGAACAATCTTTGCATTTCTGGGATAAACCCCACTTGATCATGCTGTATGATCCTTTTAATGTGCTGTTGGATTCTGTTTGTTAGTGTTTTGTTGAGGGTTTTTGCATCTATGTTCATCAGTGATATTGTTGTTTGTAGTTTTCTTTTTTTGTGACATCTTTGTCTGATTTTGGTATCAGGGTGATGGTGGCCTAGTAGAACGAGTTTGGGAGTGTTCCTCCCTCTGCTATATTATGGAAGAGTTTGAGAAGGATAGCTGTTAGCTCTTCTCTAAATGCTTGATAGAATTTGCCTGTGAAGCCATCTGGTCCTGGGCTTTTGTTTGTTGGAAGATTTTTAATCACAGTCTCAATTTCATTACTTGTGATTGGTCTGTTCCTATTTTCTATTTCTTCCTGGTTCAGTCTCAGAAGGTTGTGCATTTCTAAGAATCTGTCCATTTCTTCCAGGTTGTCCATTGTATTGGCATATAGTTGCGTGTAGTAATCTCTCATGATCCTTTGTATTTCTGCAGTGTCAGTCGTTACTTCTCCTTTTTCATTTCTAATTCTGTTGATTTGAGTCTTCTCCCTTTTTTTCTTGATGTGTCTGGCTAATGGTTTATCAATTTTGTTTATCTTCTCAAACAACCAGCTTTTAGTTTTATTGATCTGTGCTATCGTTTCCTTCATTTCTTTTTCATTTATTTTTGATCTGATCTTTATGATTTCTTTCCTTCTGCTAACTTTGGGGTTTTTTGTTCTTCTTTCTCTAATTGCTTTACGTGTAAGGTTAGGTTGTTTATTTGAGATGTTTCTTGTTTCTTAAGGTAGGATTGTATTGCTATAAACTTCCCTCTTAGAACTGCTTTTGCTGCATCCCATAGGTTTTGGGTAGTCGTGTTTTCATTGTCATTTGTTTCTAGGTATTTTTTGATTTCCTCTTTGCTTTTCTTTAGTGATCTCTTGGTTATTAAGTAGTGTATTGTTTAGCCTCCATGTGTTTGTATTTTTTACAGATTTTTTCCCGTAATTGATATCTAGTCTCATAGCATTGTGGTCAGAAAAGATGATACGACTTAAATTTTCTTAAATTTACCAAGGCTTGATTTGTGACCCAAGATATGATCTATTCTGGAGAATGTTCCATGAGCACTTTAGAAGAAAGTCTATTCTGTTGCTTTTGGATGGAATGTCCTATAACTATCAATTAAGTCCATCTTGTTTAATGTATCATTTAAAGCTTGTGTTTCCTTAGTTATTTTCATTTTGATGATCTGTCCATTGGTGAAAGTGGGGCATTAAAGTCCCCTACTATGATTGTGTTACTGTCGATTTCCCCTTTTATGGCTATTAGTATTCACCTTATGTATTGAGGTATTCCTATGTTGGGTGCATAAATATTTACAATTGTTATATTTTCTTCTTGGATTGTTCCCGTGATCATTATGTAGTGTCCTTCTTTGTCTCTTGTAATAGTCTTTGTTTCAAAGTCTATTTTGTCTGATATGAGAATTGCTCCTCCAGCTTTCTTTTGATTTCCACTTGCATGGAATATCTTTTTCCATCTCCTTACTTTCAGTCTGTATGTGTCTCTAGGTCTGAAGTGGGTCTCTTGTTGACAGCGTATATACGGGTCTTGTTTTTGTATCCATTCAGCCAGTCTATGTCTTTTGGTTGGAGCATTTAATCCATTTACATTTAAGGTAATTATCGATATATATGTTCCTATTACCATTTTCTTAATTGTTTTGGGTTTGTTATTGTAGGTCTTTTCCTTCTCTTGTGTTTCCTGCCTAGAGAAATTTCTTTAGCATTTGTTGTAAAGCTGGTTTGGTGGTGCTGAATTCTCTTAGCTTTTGCTTGTCTCTAAAGGTTTTAATTTCTCCATCGAATCTGAATGAGATCCTTGCTGGGTAGAGTAATCTTGGTTGTAGATTTTTCCCTTTCATCACTTTAAATATGTCCTGCTACACCCTTCTGGCTTGCACAGTTTCTGCTGAAAGATCAGCTGTTAACCTTATGGGAATTCCCTTGTATATTATCTGTTGCTTTTCCCTTGTTGCTTTTAATATTTTTTCTTTGTATATATTTGGGGTGGTGGTTTGATTAATATGTGTCTTGGTGTGTTTCTCCTTCGATTTATCCTGTATGGGATTCTCTGCCTTTCCTGGACTTGATTGGCTATTTACTTTCCCGTATTATGGAAGTTTTCAACTATAGTCTCTTCAAATATTTTCTCAGTCCTTTTCTTTTACTCTTCTTCTTCTGGGACCCCTATAATTCGATGGTTGGTGTGTTTAATGTTGTCCCAGAGGTCTCTGAGAGTGTCCTCAGTTCTTTTCATTCTTTTTTCTTTATTCAGCTCTGCAGTAGTTATTTCCACTATTTTATCTTCCAGGTCACTTATCCATCTTTTTGACTCAGTTATTCTGCCATTGATCCCTTCTACAGAATTTTTAATTTCATTTATTGTGTTGTTCATGATTGTTTGTTTGCTCTTTAGTTCTTCTAGGTCCTTGTTAAACGTTTCTTGTATTTTCTCCATTCTGTTTCCAAGATTTTGGATCATCTTTACTATCATTATTCTGAATTCTTTTTCAGGTAGACTGCCTATGTCCTCTTCATTTGTTTGGTCTGGTGGATTTTTACCTTGCTCCTTCCTCTGCTGTGTGTTTCTTTGTCTTCTCATTTTGCTTAACTTACTGTGTTTGAGGTCTCCTTTTCGCAGGCTGCAGGTTCGTAGTTCCCGTTGTTTTTTGTGTCTGCCCCCAGTGGCTAAGGTTGGTTCAGTGCGTTGTGTAGGCTTCCTGGTGGAGGGGACTAGTGCCTGTGTTCTGGTGGATGAGTCTGGATCTTGTCTTTCTGGTGGGCATGTCCAGGTCTGGTGGTGTGTTTGGGGATGTCTGTGACCTTATTATGATTTTAGGCAGGATCTTTGCTAATAGGTGGGGTTGTGTTCCTGTCTTGCTAGTTTGGCATAGGATGTCCAGCACTGTAGCTTGCTGATCATTGAGTGGAGCTGGGTCTTGGCATTGAGATGGAGATTTCTGGGAGATTTTTGCCATTTGATATTACATGGAGCTGGGAGGTCTCTGGTGGACCAATGTCCTGAACTTGGCTCTCCCACCTCAGAGGCACAGCCCTGACGCCTGGCTGGAGCACCAGGAGCCTGTCATCCACACGGCTCAGAATAAAAGTGAGAAAAAAAGAATGAAAGAAAAATATAAAATTAAATTAAATTAAATTAAAAAGTTATTAAAATATAAAACAAAAATAATTATTAAAAAAACTTTTTCAAGTAATTAAAAAAATAGAAGAGAACAATCAAACCAAAAAACAAATCCACCAATGATGACAAGTGCTGAAAACTATACTAAAAAAAAAAAAAAAAAAAACAGACAGACAGAATCCTAGGACAAATGGTAAAAGCAAAGCTATGCAGACAAAATCACACACAGAAGCGTACACATACGCACTCACAAAAAGGGAAAAAGGGAAAAAAATATACATATCATTGCTGCCAAAATCCACCTCCTCCATTTGGGATGATTCGTTGTCTGTTCAGGTATTCCACAGGTGCAGGGTACATCAAGTTGATTGTGGAGATTTAATCCACTGCTTCTGAGGCTGCTGGGAGAGATTTCCCTTTCTCTTCTTTGTTCGCACAGCTCCCGGGGTCAGCTTTGGATTTGGACCCGCCTCTGCATGTAGGTCGCCTGAGGGCATGTGCTCTTCGCTCAGACAGGACAGGGTTAAAGGAGCAGCTGCTTCGGGGGCTCTGGCTCACTCAGGCCGGGGGGAGGGAGCGGTACGGAGGGGGCGGGGCGAGCCTGCAGTGTCAGAGGCGTCATGACGTTGCAGCAGCCTGAGGTGCGCCGTGCGTTCTCCCGGGGAAGTTGTCCCTGGGTCATGGGACCCTGGCCGTGGCGGGCTGCGCAGGCTCCCGGGAGGGGCGGTGTGGAGAGTGACCTGTGCTCGCACACAGGCTTCTTGGTGGCAGCAGCAGCAGCCTTAGCGTCTCATGCCCGTCTCTGGCGTCCGCGCTGATAGCCGCAGCTCGCGCCTGTCTCTGGGGTCCGCGCTGATAGCCGCGGCTCGCGCCCGTCTCTGGAGCTCGTTTAGGCGGTGCTCTGAATCCCCTCTCCTTGTGCACCACAAAACAAAGAGGCAAGAAAAAGTCTCTTGCCTCTTCGGCAGCTGCAGACCTTTTCCCGGACTCCCTCCCGGCCAGCTGTGGCGCACTAGCCCCCTTCAGGCTGTGTTCACGCTACCAACCCCAGTCCTCTCCCTGCGATCCGACCGAAGCCCGAGCCTCAGCTCCCAGCCCCCGCCCGCCCCGGCGGGTGAGCAGACAAGCCTCTCGGGCTGGTGAGTGCTGCTCGGCGCCGAGCCTCCGTGTGGGAATCTCTCCGCTTTGCCCTCCGCACCCCTGTGGCTGCGCTCTCCTCCGTGGCTCCGAAGCTTCCCCCCTCTGCCACCCGCAGTCTCCGCCTGCAAAGGGGCTCCTAGTGTGTGGAAACCTTTCCTCCTTCACAGCTCCCTCCCACTGCTCTGGGTCCCGGCCCTATGCTTTTGTTTCTGTTTTTTCCGGGTTTTTTTGCCCTACCCAGGTACGTGGGGAGTTTCTTGCATTTGGGAGGTCTGAGGTCTTCTGCTAGCGTTCAGCAGGTGTTCTGTAGGAGTTGTTCCACATGTAGATGTATTTCTGATGTATTTGTGGGGAGGAAGGTGATCTCCACGTCTCACTCTTCCACCATCTTGAAGCTCTACCCAAAGGGTTTTGATCTAAACTTATTTCCCTCTCTCAACAAATTCTTCGGATTTCCTTTCAATTCCTTTCTTTGGCAACTCTCTCATCCAAGATCTAAATTATTCACTCTGACAACTTCGGAATCGAATGGCCTTCTTGTCTCAGTGGGTAGTTCTACCAACCTAAGGTTCTCAGAAAATCTCCCTAAAATTATTAGAAACAAAATTCTGGGTTACATACACCATTGGCTTGGCTGAGTAAAGCATTTATTTTACCTTTGTGGATCTGAGAAGAGCAATTTCTTTCATTAGAATCTATGGCTTGAACTTATTAAGCAGATATGCTCTGATTCTCTTTCTGTAGAAATTAACTTTTCAGCTTACCTAGAAGTGGTTAATGAAACTCAAGCTATAATGAATGGTGAAGGGTAGTCATTAACTTACTCTGAAGCATCACAAGACCCCAAATCAATTTTTATTTCTACTTTGGAGATAGAAGTTCCATATTTTCCTTTCCATCTTTTTGGCAGTGAATAATGGAAAAAGGAATCTTGTGACATCTTAGGCTTGGATAATGGCATTTACTCCTTCACTGGTAGGAAAGAAATTGATGCTTGCGGTGCATTGTTCAGAGGTGGAAATCCCTTTGAGTTTACTTCATGTAACCATTTTCCCAAAGACTGGGCAAAAGAATATCTATAGTTCACAGAAAATAAACAGAGTTTGGAGTGACTAGAATTTAGTGTCTCTCTGATGATATATCTTGGTGTCTATCTCCCTTTAACCCAGACAAGTCAGCAGCCCCATCAAGGCTATAAAGGGGAGAGATTGGGATTTAATTCTTTACTGGGTTCAACCTGCTATGAGCAGAAGGGCAAAGGAATTAAGTCTATCTATTAGACCCAAGCATTGGTGATAGGCTGTTATTGGTTCTCGCAAGTTTTAATTTATCTGCACAAAAATTATAAAAGCTATATTATCATTCATCTACTAAAATTATAAAGTGATCAATGGTGGTAAGGAAAAAAGTCTATAAACAATGATAGTAACTAATATAATTTGATACAGTAAACATCATATTTTTGTGATTTTATATATATAATGTTTAGATAATACATTAACTTAACATAATGATACTTATATTAGTCAAGCACTTTGCAGTCTGTAAACATTTTCAGATATATCCTGTCATTTGGTCCTCACAAAAATACATGACAAAAGCAGTAGTGCAGTGAATATCACCACCATTCTACAGATGAGAAAATTGAGAAAAAGGGATCAGTCGATCCTTCAACATTCCTTGAACAACTAGGGTACCTGAGCAGAGCTGGAGCTGTGTTTTCCTGGTTTTAAGATCAACCCAACAACCTCCTCTTATAGAAACAGCTGCCACAGGAACGAAAACAAGTCATGACTGATTCTCAGCCTCCGCAGTGCTGGCCTGGCTTGTTCCTCTCATCACTAACCACTTCTCTAAGCTGCAGGCAGTGTCATGGATGGAAAAAAGTCACGATGCCAAATAAGATTTCTGATGTGTGTAAGTTTCATAAAGCAAAGGGAAACCTGGGCATGTAGCACATAGCTGATGATGAAATGGGACACTTACTGAGATGGATGTCTTTTTAAATACAACGGTTGCTCTGTGTGTGTGTGTGTATCTATTCTTATATGTGGGTGTATATAGCAGTGTAAAAAATATGATCCTGACGATGGCAAACTCCCAAGTCTCATTAAATACAAGTTTCTGAAATATACTGATGTGCCATGGAACACAAAATATTCATGTATCTCTGATGGAAAGTATCATTCTTTAGAGTGTGTTGGATAAATATGCTGCTATAAATCCAGGGCTCCCCACGTAAGAGTTTTCCAGTGGGTTAGTAGATAGGAGGAAAATCTGGCTCATTGTGATTTTATTTGCCTTGGGAAATGCAAAAAAAATCTCCACTGCTCAAAGCTCTTGGGTATACAAAAAAAAAAAAAAAAAAAAAGAATTACAGCATTAGCAATCCATGCAGCAAACTCACAGTTAGGTTAATAAAATATAAATACTTGCAGTGGCCAAAGAATAGCACATTTGATTAGGAAGGTGGGAGATGGGTTGTTAAGGGCTTGGAGGGGGATAAAGGTGCCAATGTGGGCTCACGTTGCATGGATTAGGAGACTGTAGCTATATTTTCCCCCAGTGGCACTGCCAGCTGCAATTCTTAATGAGTTATTACATCCTGGGCTGAGCAGGAAACATGGCACATTAGGAAACATGTTAAAGAAAAATTCGTGGCTTGCATCGTTTACATTCTGAAGAGGCTAGAAATGAACCCAAGAGACCTTTCTTGAGAGGAGGTTAAAACAGAGAGACCTCCTGGGAAAAGCCAAAGTGATTTTTATCAATGATCTAAAAGCTAAGAGTCGGCTTGCCAATGTGGAGGGAGCAGTTACGAGTCCTTCCCTCCCTCAGAAAGGTTCTTGTGCCAATGGATGCGATGGATAAGTGAGTATTGCTAAGAGGAAGAACTCTGTGTACAAAAACAAGTTGTATGTCAGCTGACTATTCATTAATTTTTTTATCAATATTTTTTAGTGAAGTATAGTTGATTTACAATGTGTTAATTTCTGCTGTACAGAAAAATGATTCAGTTATGCATATATATACATATATATATACATTCTTTTTTTATATTCTTTTCTATTATGGTTTATCATAGGATATTGAATATAGTTCTCTGTACTATAGAGTAGGACCTTGTTGTTTATCCATTCTATACATAAAAGCTTACATCTGCTAACCCCAACCACTTACTCCATCCCTCCCCCAATCCCTCCCTCTTGGAAACCACCAGTCTGTTCTCTATGTCTCTGATTCTGTTTCTGTTTCATAGATAGGTTCATTTGTGTCATATTTTAGATTCCACATATAAGTGATATCATACGGTATTTGTCTTTCTCTTTCTGACTGACTTCACTTAGTATGATAATCTCTAGTTGCATCTATGTTGCTACAAATGGCATTATTTCATTTTTTTTTTTCATTATTTTTTTATGGCTGAGTAGTATTACATTGTATATGTATATACCACATCTTCTTTATCCATTCTTCTGTCAAGGGACATTTAGCTTGTTTCCATGTCTTGGCTATTGTGAATAGTGCTGCTATGAACATAGGGGTGCATGTATCTTTTTAATTATTGTTTTGTCTGGATAGATGCCCAGGAGTGGGATTGCTGGATCATATGATAATTCTATTTTTAGTTTTCTGAGGCACCTCCATACTGTTTTCCACAGTGGCTGCACCAATTTACATTCCCGCCAGACTGTTTATTAATTTTAGTATTTTTAGCATTGATGGCAGAAGGTGCTCCTGGCAGGTGTGCGTTAATAAAAATACTGTGAAAAGTTAAGAAACAGAGTCTGGCCTTTGAAGAAACAGTGTCTCAACCTCCTGGACAAATGTTGAACCTCTGACTTAGCAGGAAGATAAATAAAAAAAGTAGCATTTTTGGAACACCTACTAAGTGGGAAGTAGTGTGACTGTTCCTTTTTTAGATCTTATCCATTTCACCCTCTCAAGACTCATGAAAGATGAATATTTTAAAGTCTGTTTTAAAGCAAGGATTTGAAGAAGAGATCATTGAAGTGATCCAGATCTCTGTGACTAAAAATCGCTATTCTCCTTCTACCTCACCATCATTCTAGCGCTTATATACCTCCTACAAAATGTTTTTCTTGGTTTTTTTTTTCCTCTGCTAGATACATCTTTGAATTCTACAGTCATATGTTTGGCTTACAGTGAAGTCAAATCTTTGAGTCTTAGGTCACCCTCCAGGAAGAGATCCAGGAAGTAGCTCATGTTTACACATGTCCTGAGCATCACTACAGCTTCCTGGAGGTCCGTTTACACTCTCCAGTTGCTGCTGTCTTCCTCCTCCCCCTCTTCCTCCTCCTTTTATCTCTCAATGGTACCAGCTCCATTTATTTGTGGAAGTAGGCAATGATGCGTAATTTAAAGCTATGAAACAGGAAAATGTGACTTTCCCTTCCTGTGCAGAAGCAACTCTAATGACTTTTTGGTGTGAGTCGCACCAAGATTTCAAAGTTCTTCTCAGGGTACATTATATCATACATCGATAGAACACCTATAGGTGCCACGGATGGTGTTAGAGGCTGGATAGCTTCATGCTTGCGGTATGAGAGGAACAGCCGCAAATTCTCAGACGAAGATGATAGACTTTATAGTTTTCAGGAGTTCATAAAACACACATACACACACACACACTAAAAACTAAGAAAAAACTACCTTAGCATAAAAAATGAGCAAAGTGGTAACACCGCAATGCAAAGAGGTCAATGTTGATTTAAGAGAGACGGGAAGCTTACTGGTAAAGAAGCAGTTTGAACTGAGTTTTAATGTACGCAGAAGTAATCTGAGCTGGCCTTACTATGTGGTCAATTTGGTAAATCAAAATTCTTTCTCCTACTTCTCTGTAGCAAAACTTTTAAACTGTAATAGGATAAGTGTTGTCATGTTCTTCATCATAGTTTATTTTATTTTCCTGATTTTCTTTCTTAAGACCATTTTTTCCTACTTGTTTACCTCTAAAGAAAAAAGCTTTTAAACAACAAGGTGATTTTTGAGGTTTTGTCTTGCAAGGTGGAAATGGAAACTAAGATGGGTCTGTGGCTAATCAGAGCAAAAGAGAGATGCCCTGAGGCTCACATGGTTTCTGAATCTCAGTGAAATGTTTTGGTGCTACAGGTTTGGAAGATACCAGTGGTTTGGGGGCAGGATGTTCCAGAACACAGGCTGGATGATACCATAAAATATCTGAGTTCTTCTTAGGCAAGCTTCAAGGGCACGACACGGGCCCTAGGGATGCTATGGGAATCTAGCTGAGCCCAAATTATTCTTTAACATACTCCTTTCTACAAGCTGTAATCTCCTTTATTGTGCCTCTATTCAAGATCTTAACTAAAATATCTTGCAACTTCTTCCTATAACATTTATTAGCTCAATAAGCACTTATTTAGCAACTATTGGAAATTAGGTCTGAGTAGATTCGTGCACTTCCCCAGTAGCTTTTTACCGTTGTTATCACTCATCAAAATACCCTTCTCCACTCCCCTAACCACTTCCATTTTGTAAGCTACTTGAATTCTCGGTCCTTCAATTTCCTCATTTTAATTGTACTGACAAGTACAGAACCCACTTAATAAAAATTTTGTTAAGTGTAACTCTTAATATATGTAAAGTCCTTAGAAGAGTGCCTGATCTACGCTTTGAAAGCAAATAGCTACCTGGAGCATTGCCTCTACCAGTCTGGCCCCAGTGCTCAAATGTACTGTCTTCATCTGAGCTTGAATGCCCAGGACAAATTTGCTGTGGGAAAGGGCTGACAACCCAACTGGTCCACAGGCTGCTCCCTAATTAATCAGTTTGGGAAGTACCCAGGGAGCCAGCTCCTCCCACTGTGTCTTGGCTTCAGGTTTCCTGCAGCTGCAGAAGCTTCCTCCTTACATGCCGTGGGCTGAGTTTTCCTCTAGGTTTCTGTTTTATTTTGTTTTAACAATATATACTTGAAGCTATCTACTTTATCAATATATATTCCGGGATGTGTTTTTACTTCTCTTTCTCTGAAAGAGAAGTTTTCCAGCCCTGTTTTTCTTTTTTTGTTGTTTTTACCTTTTCATTTCGGAATGATTTCACTCTTACGACAGAGTTGAAAGAATATACACAGAACCCTCATCCCACTTAGATTTTTCCAGATTCACTTACAATTTTGTCTCTCTCTTTTTGTCACTTTTTTCTGAACCATTGGTATACAGGTTGCATGCATCTTTATAGCCTTCCTCATTTTATTACCTCAGAAAATTACTTCTCAGTATTTTCTAAGAACAAGGATATTCATTTACATAGATAGGATAAAGTTACACATTCAGAAAATTTAACGTAGATACAAGTTTTTAGTTAATCTGCAGTCCACATTCCAATTATTTGAATTTTTCCCCTGATGTCTTTTATATCATTCCTCCCACTCCAAATCATATAGTGCATTTAGTATTCATATTTTTTAGTCTTCTTTAATCTGGAACAGTTTCTCAGCTTTTCTTTGTCTTTTATGTCTTTCACATTTTTGAAGAATCACGGCAGTTATCATGTAGGCTGTTTCACAATTTGAGTTGTCTGATGTTTCTTGATTGGATTGGATATTCCAGCTTATTTGGCAAAACAGCTACATAAGTGACGTTGTGTCCTTCTTAGAGCATCACATCAGGATGCATGTGATGACATTTTGCCTCTTAATGGCGAGAAGTGTTATCCATTTTCTTCAGTGTAGAGTTAATATTTTTTCTTTTGTCAAATAATTTTCAGAAATCTATATTGAGACTATATGTAAACATGAAAAGCATCAATAGATTTAGCAACTATTGATGATTCATTCCTGATTCATTTTTACTATATGGCTAAAAAACAATAATTTTCTAATTTCATCATTCTTGTGTATTTGTTAGTTGGCATTCTGACTGTAAAAAAGAATTTTTTCTTGTAATCTGTTATCAATCATCTATCATGTTTTTATTTATTTCTTTGATTTTTATTTTAATCAATGGGCTATATTTCACTGCTGTTTTATTTATTTTCATGCTAAAATTTTCCCAGAATCAGCTGGTGTGAGATGCTCCAAGATGACTTCTATGTCTTCTTAATACATCCTCATCTTTTGTTATTCTTTCTTGGAGCACTCTTTTACTTTCTAGTGAAACAAGATGTTCCAGGTTCATCCTGTATTTTCTGTTTCCCAAACCTGGAGACAGCCATTTCTTCAAGGACCCCTCATTCCTCTTAGTGGCGCAAGCATTTAGAAACCAAGCTCTGAGCAGTAGTTGCTCTCTGTACTCCTGGAATGTTGTTGATCTAGTTCTGCTCAGTGGACAGACCTGGGAGAACTCCCTCCAATTCTAATTCAACCCCAAAGGGTTCTTCCATACTTTGTCTCATTTCGTATTTGTATCTTCCTTCTTTCATAGAGAAAACCTTGATTCTCAGCAACATCAATATATTCCTTCCTCAGTCATCCAACACACTGAAAATAATTTCAGAATCGCTTTCCTCATACCAAAGCAAAACTGCTAACAAGAGTTCAGGATTTGTTTGTTGCTGTTCCTGTTCTTTTACCTTTGACTGAGTATGTATAATCAAAGTACCGAATTCCAAAGATTTTGGCTTAGTGCCCCCTGACCCCAGAGTGTGGTTATATGATTCACTTATAACTGAGTCTATTTGAGTCTGTTTGCATCTGGTTTTAGGATTTATTTCCTCATTCTTATCTATTTAATTTTTTTGAGTAACTTAAACATTAATATGGCTCCAAAAGTAAATATATATATATATATATATATATATATATATATATATATATATATATATATATATATATATATATGGTATACTCAGAGAAGTACTTCTGCTTTTTTTTTAATTTTTAAAAATTTTTTTAAAATTTTTGGGTGTGTTGGGTCTTTGCTGCTGTGTGCGGGCTTCCTCTAGTTACAGCAAGCGGGGGCTACTCTTCGTTGCGGTGCGCAGGCTTCTCATCATGGTCACTTCTCTTATTGCAGATCACAGGCTCTAGGCCCGTGGACTTCAGTAGTTGTGGCTCATGGGCTCAGTAGTTGTGGCTCACGGGCTTAGTTGCTCCGCGGCATGTGAGATCTTCCCAGGACCAGGGCTTGAACCCGTGTCCCCTGCATTGGCAGGCAGATTCTTAATCACTGTGCCACCAGGGAAGTCTAGCTTATTTCTTTAACCTATTTCCCCCAGTTCTGTGCTCCTTTTAAATGACCAGTTTTATTAGTTTCTGGTTTATCTTCTCTCTGTCTTTGTGCATGTGTGTGTTGTGTTTAGTAAAAACTAAACAGATATAGGTGTTGTGACAGAAGCATCTAAGAAGGCCCCCAATGAATCAGTCAACCCTTATGTAATCCCCCGTCTTGAGTGGAAACTTTGACTTGCTTCTGGTCAATACATCATAGCATATGTGGGGGGATAGTCACTCCCTTGATTTCATTACATTACATAAAACCAGAGAGAGGAAGAGAGATTCTCCTACCGACTTTGAGGAAACTACTTGCCATATTGTGAGAAGAATTCTGAGAGCACCACATGGCAGAGAAATATGGCCTTTAGGTACTGGGAGTGGCCACGATGACAGCCAGCAGGAAAACAAAGACGTCAAGTCTTAGAACCATAAGGAACTGCATTCTGATGGCAACGACGTGAGCTTGGAAACCCTAAAGGAATAAAGCTCCAAGCTCAGAAAGGAATGAAGCCCTGATGACACTAGATTTAAGCCTCTTAAGACCATGAACAGAGGACCCAGCTGAGCTGTATCCAGATTCCTGACCCACACAACTTGTGAGATAAAGAGCAAAATGCATGTTGTTTCAAGGTGCTAAGTTTGTGGTAATTTGTTCATAGTATAGAAAACTAATACATATAGGTTTCCTTATTTCACATTCTCTCTTACAGAAAAGATAGTATTTCTGTACATCTTGGAAATCTCCTTACCAGTTAATTCATGGGGATTTTTCTCAATCTTAAGTTCACAGCTATTTAACATTCCATTATTTTTTTAACCTTATTTCAATGTTTGGGCAGTTGGGTAGTTTCTACTGTTCTACAATTACAAATAATGAGAGCTTAACTTTTTAGAAATGTGAGAGTGTGTTCACATGGGTGGACTAAATGGATAAATAGGCCAATTTGTCTTTACTCATATGGCTGTAATGTTTGGTCTCAAATCTATCACAAATATTTTATTTTATAATTTATTATTATTTTTTTCTTTGTGAAGGGTGTCTTCTTTGTTCTTACTTTTTTTAATAAATTTATTTATTTTATTACTTTATTTTTGGCTATGCTGGGTCTTCATTGCTGCATGTGTGCTTTCTCTAGTTGTGGCTCGCGGGGGCTACTCTTCATTGCGGTAAGCGGGCTTCTCATTGCGGTGGCTTCTCTTGTGGAGCATGGGCTCTAGGTGTACAGGCTTCAGTAGTTGTGGCACGTGGGCTCAGTAGTTGTGGCTCGCGGGTTCTAGAGCGCAGGCTCAATAGTTGTGGCTCACGGGCTCTAGAGTGCAGGCTCAGTAGTTGTGGCGCATGGGCTTAGTTGCTCCGCAGCACGTGGGATCTTCCTGGACCAGAGCTCAAACCCCTGTCCCCTGCATTGGTAGGAGGATTCTTAACCACTGTGCCACCAAGGAAACCCCTTATGTTTTTTTTTGAAATTTAGTCAGATTTTTGTTTTTGTTGTAGTGGTACCTCTATATTCATGACTTTCATAAATGCCCTTGATGTCATTTTTCTCCCTTAACCTTTTATTATGTAGTTTGTTAGCTTTAAATGGTATTCTTTGGTTCCACTTATTACTTATAATCAGTGATTTTATTTTGCTCTCCCCTTTTTCTCATCCTTTTTCCCACCTTTTAAAGTCACTTCCTTTTCTGCATTTTCAGTACGTGTGACATTTTTAAACTATTCATGCTTACGTGGATCTTCTTAGATCTATAATTAAATATATTATATCATTATTACTTAGTATTGGCGAAGGTGTGTCATATGCCATTTTATCTATTCTTCCTTCTTAAAGGCCCAAGGAGTTACACAAGAGCTGGAACACAGCATTGAGGGGTAGCGGGTGCTGGGAGAGGGAGTGAGGAAGAGGCCAGAACAACCTGGCCTTCTTTATGCCCATGCTTTGTCAAACTAGTGTTATCACCTGTGAGGGAATCAACTCTTTAATTAACTAAATGCAACATATTCCAAGGGGAGGTCTCAGGGTAACTGGTGTAGATTACAGGGTAGATCATACCTCCCTTCCTCTTGACATGTCCCAGAGAACTTCTTGCTTATGTCTTTAAGGAGGTAATTCTCCCACATGAATTTGTTCTCATCTTTGTATCCTCACATCATTCTTGGATTTCTTTCCCTGTACAGTCATCCAGTTTAGTACTTGCTGCTGTTGTTGTGAACAGTTTTCACGCTGGGATTGCCAACTCTGAAATGGCTTTCCTTCTCCAGTTGTATAAAGGAGTTATAAGGTAGTTCTCAGTGCAACCCAAACACGTACAAGTGTTCAGAGCTCCAAGAGACTCCTGAAATAACCTTTGTGGATTTGTGCATTTCTTTATATGGCATGTCTTACTCTTGCAAACTGTTTATAGATATGAAGAGAGAGTGAGAGAGAGAGAGGGAAAGAGAGAGAACATTTCTTTCTATGTAGTCCCGTGCAGTGTATTAACTCGCTTTCAATGTTTATGAAATTCCCAAATCTTTAAACAAACCTTGCCTCTCACTATAGAACTTGAAAGTTTTAGATAGTTACCTCCCCGGCCTTTTTTCTAGCTTTACTTGCAACCCTGATGTATGACCCAGACTGTGCCAGATTTGACTGACCCAGAATTTGAATCACCAGCTATAGATGCAAAGAACTAGAAACGAGAAAGAACTTGTTTCATTAAGAATGGTAGCAGTTGCCATGCTTCAGATTTCTAGGGATGGGAAGGGCTGTAGTTCTAGAGGGACCTGCCCACAGTCCGGTGGGCAGAATTGCCAACTCAAGCTAGGTCACAGTGGCCCAGCAGGGGAGACAGCAGTATTTTCAGTGGACCAGTTCTGTGACACGATTTTGGGTGTTACCTCTGATTATTTACCTCAAAATATGGCTTTTGTCCTGCCCAGAGAGCATCTCAATACCCTTTTGCACAGGTTTGTCCTATTTGGCTTCTGTTGCTTTCAATTAAGAATTTTGATTAGTGTACTGGATAAGTCCCTTTATCTCTTTGTGAATTGGTTTCCCTCTCTGTGAAACTGGCTGCTTTGTCTGTATATTTCAGTAAGTCAGCCTAGCAAAATAAGATGATTTATCAAAGACTTTTTATCCTCAAAATTAAAGAAATAATAAGAGTTCTTTGAAGTAGAGATAACAAACCACAGAATGGCTCATTTAGACTTTTCAGAAACTATTTCACACTCAGTTGTTTTCTAGTCCCAAAATGATTAGTGATCTGGCAGTGAACTTTTCACTCCATAGAGTGAATTCCTGCTTATATAAGATCACGGAAGGAAGACATTTATGTTTTTAAAATGTGCTGGACTATAGTTCTTTAGCAGGGTTTTAGTATTTTTAAGGGGTGTGCAATTTGCCATTGTGGACAGAATAGTGCTTTCCATGGGAATTGCAACATTCAGACTGAAAAGCTAATAAAAGGAGCCGAGATATTGTCTGAGAAGGAAAAGAGCTCCAGGGGAAAAAGGACTGATAGTCAGACCATATAAACTGAACATTCAATTATTTTCCAGGGGAGGGAGAATCGAGATTTTTTCTTTTTTTTTTTTTTTAGAACAAAATAAAGACTTTTATAAGACCATCAGATTTTGGTGGGAAAATATTTCAAAGTATTTGACAGTAATAAACCTTGATGGGCAACCTGAGGTATTTTTTAGGTTGCCAGAACATAAATATATTTCAAACAGTAAATATAGTTGAGCTGTCTTAAGCTTCGACATAGAATTTATAATGCATAAAATGTGTTGTTGTTTTGAAAACATGTAAATTTAGAAGAAACAAATTAGTTTGTGCAGATATCACCAATAAAAACTCTCTGAAAGCTGGGAGAAACTGAATGTTCTTTTTGTAACAACATGAAATTTCGGAGGTTAATTCCCCTTGGGTGATTTTGGGATGCTTCACCACAAGATAAAAAAGGCAAAAGCACATTCTTCCAATCACCTGAAAACTGGCTCTGACATTTTTATGATGAACTGGTTTGATGTTAAAACGTCCAAGTTCTCTCTTACTAACCTGAAAATGTTGATAAGAAATGAGTACATTTTCCCATTCACTCATCTTAAACATTCACCAGAATGATGAGTACACATGAATTTTCTGGTGTTTGTGATTGATGGGCCCTTCTTTGGATGTGCTGTTGGTCTGGATAGTGTTTTATCTCTGACTGAAAGCCTCTCAAAGCCAAGGACTATGCTTTTAACCTCTTTTCAATAGTGGTATTGAGAACCACAAGTCTTCATCAGCTATTTGATGATGTCCTTAGAGTACTTTAAAATATTTTAGCATTTCAAAGTCTATGAAACAAGCATTGGTAACAAATTATATGGAATTGGAAATCTAATGAACCAACGTTGGGTAGGCAAGACAATTTTTCAGAAATATATCCATTTATTCAACATTATATTCAACTGAAATTTACTGGGTACCTACCGGTACCAGGCACAGTGCTATGTGCTGAGATACAGTGGTGAGCAAATAAATCTTGTCTTTAATCTCATGTCTAGTGAGAGACATATATTGATCCCAAATTATGCCAAGACCAGTAAAATGGGAACTGCACTAAGTACTGTGAAAACATAGAAAAATAAAATACCAGAGAGTGTTGAAGACGTGTTTTGTGCCCCAGTTAGCCTTATATTCCCAAGGACAATCAATTGACTTGCAAATATTCCTTCCTTGAAGGTCAGTTCAATTAATTTTTTCCACCTCCTTTCAAGACCTACTGTCAGAATTTATAATAGGGAGGATCACCTGGTTAAAGGGATCAGGGACAACTTTCCTGAGGAGTAACATTTGAACCGAGAGCTGAAGAATGAATCAGCAAGCACTAAGTAAACAGCAGAAGGACAAGTGCTTCAGGATGTGTATGACTTAAGTAAATATGCAGCCTCCCTGACTCCTGGTGATATAATGCTGGTTACAAGCAGCTCTAACTCACTACTCACACATAGCACTCCGTACCTTCCCAAGATCCAGTGACTATACACCCATTCTACACTATCAATATCCAGCTCTTCAGTATAAATTTTAAGAGAATAAAATGGAAACAGTGCCTAGGTAAACGGAGCACAAATTAAGAAAATTCCAGGGCTTCCCTGATGGTGCAGTGGTTGAGAATCCGCCTGCCAATGCAGGGGACACGGGTTCGAGCCCTGGTCTGGGAAGATCCCACATGCCGCGGAGCAACTGGGCCCGTGAGCCACAACTACTGAGCCTGCGCGTCTGGAGCCTGTGCTCCGCAACAAGAGAGGCCGCGATAGTGAGAGGCCCGCGCACGGCGATGAAGAGTGGCCCCCGCTCGCCGCAACTAGAGAAAGCCCTCGCACAGAAACAAAGACCCAACACAGCCAAAAATAAATAAATTAATTAATTAATTTTAAAAAAAAAGAAGAAAATTCCATTCACAGTGTTCTTGAGGAAAGAGATGGCTCAGAAAAAGCAGTCCATTCTGTAATGAATAACAGGCAAAGATGATTCATCTAAAAGAGTGTACCAAACGGGCCACTGCCCACAGTCAAGGAAGACCAAATTCATAATGAAGATGAAAACTGATGATCTTAAAGGAAATAATCAAAGAAACAAAAACTTCAACAGCTACTGAACTGAACTCTCAAAGAAATTAAAATAAATATGAATTAAAAACAATGATTGGGAGCTTCCCTGGTGGCGCAGTGGTTGAGAATCCGCCTGCCAGTGCAGGGGACACAGGTTCGAGCCCTGGCCCGGGAAGATCCCACATGCCGCAGAGCAACTAATCCCATGCACCACAACTACTGAGCCTGCTCTCTAGAGCCTGTGAGCCACAACTACTGAAGCCCGTGAGCCACAACTACTGAGCCTGCGCTCTAGAGCCCGTGAGCCACAACTACTGAAGCCTGTGTGCCACAACTACTGAAGCCCGCACGCCTAGAGCCTGTGCTCCACAACAAGAGAAGCCACTGCAATGAGCAGCCCACACACCACAACGAAGAGTAGCTCCCCACTTGCTCGCAGCAACTAGAGAAAGCCCGCGTGCAGCAACAAAGACCCAACGCAGCCAAAAATAATTAATTAATTAAAAAAAAAAAAAAACGATTGGAGAGTGAATAATGATGGACTCGGAGGTGTGCCACCCAGTTGTCCCCAAGGAAGGACTTGCTGCTCGAGCTGGTAGGAGTGCTGACAGCAAAGACCTGACAGCCTGGGACTGCCCCAGCTGCAGGGAGCCCATCTAACTCTAATTCAAACCCTCCCCAGGGTGGCCAACAGCCACTGATCAACCAAGAAAGGGTTATGAAGGCCTGGCTGTTTTGGCTTCACAGACGACATGACTAATGAATCATTTTAGCTCCAGAACTCCCCTTGAGATTGGCTGATGTTATCACTTGGAACTACCCCAGAGTTTGATCTCTCCCTCTGCCCAATCCCAATTTATTCCTCTACCCTTCACACATGTGGATCCCAAGAGCACTTCCTAATAAACATCCTTCACACTAAACTCCATCTCAGACAGCTCCCCAAGGAACCCAACCTGAGACAAAATGCAAGCTACCCCATAGGAGATACTAAATTAAGAACATGAGATGAAGTGGAAAATGGCAACACTAAGGAAAGAAATGAAAACAGATGATGCTAGAGTATTTAAAACCACATCAAATGCAGCAGTGTACAGAATGGAATTGTAGAAAATAGAGTTAACTATAAGAAGAACAATTTTGGAAAAAAAAAAAACTTACAAAATGCAGTTGAAATGGACCAAGAAGAAAACAATTAAAGACGAAATGAACTACATGGAAGTTAGGTGCTTGCAAGAAGATTGGGGTTATTAAATAAAATAGCCAAAATCATTACGGAATAGAAAAATCTAAAAGGGAATATTTTTTTCTGACATAGATGAATATATAAATCTTTAAGTGTGTACCAGGTTGACTTAGTTTAAGACAAAAATTTGGGTGTGCATACTTTATTGGAGGGTTGATCTCAGAGGATGAGGGAGGAAGAGGGGAAAGTGGGACAAAAAAGAGGAAAATCCAGTATGTTAATGATCTGGTTTCTACTATGGAGCCCTGGATCAAAGGCATAAGGTGCAACACACCTCAGAATAATCCTGCCAGAAAGCAGGAGGCTGGGGCACTTAGCTACTGACTCCCATCCTTCAGTGGTGAAGTTGACTGAGTTGGCATCCACTCTGCCATGCTACAGTGAAAAATCCTGGCACTGGAGGAAGGCTTCAGGAAAAGGAGAAGAAGCAAATTCAGGTTTTCGAGGTGGGGGAACTGCAAACATTCTGGGAACTGTCCGCACCCACGCATAAATTCAGGTGGACCAAGACGATATTGGGCAAGGTATCATTGGCTTTTGAAAAAATAATGAGATGAGATCAGGCACGTTCAGGGTGGTATGGCCATAGATGAAACAGAAACAGACTCACAGACTTAGAGAACGAACTTATGGTTACCAGGGGGGAAGGGTGGCGGGGGGAAGGGATAGTTAGGGAGTCTGGGATTGACCTGTACACACTGCTGTATTTAAAATGGATAACCAACAAGGACCTACTGTATAGTGCAGGGAACTCTGCTCAATATTCTGTAAAAACCTAATTGGGAATAGAATTTGAAAAAGAATAGGTACATGTATATGTATAACTGAATCACTTTGTTGTACACCTGAAATTAACACAACATTGTTAATCAACTATACGCCAGTGTAAAATAAAAAGTTAAAAAAAAGAAAAAATAATGAAAAATGATCAAGATTGAGACAACTTGGTAAGATGATTGAAATTCAAGAATGAATGAGAATTGCATGACCATACTGAGGAAAAATGTCACCATAGAGAGGATAAGCAGACCTCTATTTGCACATTAAATGACAGGAGACAAAGGAACAAGGTGCGCAGAGTGTTGCTTGTAGGACAATAAAAATTTCCAGTCAATAGAATGATGGACAAGATCAACCTACTAAAACCAAATAACACTCATGGATGTGAAATCTGTGATATGAAAGGACGACTAGTGCCCAATGGGTCCAGTTTGCTCATTGCATTTAATCTTGTGTACCTTGCACATTGAAGGCACACAGTCAATACTTGTTGAATGAATTAACATGGGAGTGAAGACTTTTCATGTGAAATAATGTTGGTAATTTTATATGCAAAGAAAAGGCAGTTCCAATAATTCTTTCTGTTCAGAAAAATATTTTAAATATTATACAAAAATAGTATATCCTCTAATTAAAGAAGTAATACTTCGACACAAAGGCGTGTGGTTAGAAGAAAGCAAAACCCTTCTCTGAGTCCCTGAACATAATCTTTACATGATGTATCACTTGCCTATTTATATACACACACGTATAATCACTTACACAAGTGTATGTGTATGTGTGTGTACATATGAGAAGGAAGATGTTAGTATGTCTTTATCCTTGAAATCCCAATTAGATAAAAAATGAACAAAATTGAAGCACAAATAAATTATAAAATTGCAAAGTTAGATTTAAGAGATATACTAAATGAAATTGAAATAAACACAAATATACGTGTAAAAATACTACCAACTTAAAAAAATCTTATGATAAACTCTAATGTCAAAGAAGAAATTAAAACTGCCATAGATCAACATCTAGATAATAACAATAATAAAAGCACTCTAAATCCTATAAGGTGGAGCTGAAGCTACATTCAGAGGAAAAATATATAATAAAAAAATGTTAATTTCAAAAGAAATTAGAAAAATAAATCAATTGAACTTCCCATAAGAATTTTACAGGCCAAAAAAAAGGACTATGTATGGAAAATAAAATGAGGAATCAATAAAGATCAAAGCATAAATTAATGTATTATGAAATGATGAAATAGACTTGATAAATGAATCTCATAATTGCTAAAACAAATAAACAGCAAGTAATGAAAGGGAGGAGTAAAAGATAACTAAAAGTAAGAAATGAGAAAATAACCACAGATACAGAGAATCTCACTGAAAATGTAAAAATTATGTGTAATACACAATTTTCTATAAAAATACAACAATCAAAGTTAATTATTGCCTCTCAAAGAGCAAAGAAGCAAACATAACACATAAACAGTGCCAGACGTTTTCAGAGGTAAATTATTTCAAGAAGCAGGTGATTTTAATGGCACTTAAGCTACTCCAGAGCATTCTCTACAAATATGCAAAGGTGTGAATTACAAGAAGGTTCATTGCAGATTTATTTTAATAGCAAAAATATAAACACTATGTAGAGGTCCTTTGAAAAAGTACAGGTAAATAAAATAAGATTCATCTACATAAAGGGTACAAGGGGGACCAGGGAGTTGGAACATTATTCCAAAACAGTACATCAAAGAAAATTTCCCAGAGAAAATGATATGGTGATGAATGAGTTGTGTTCCAAAGGATGAATAGGAGTTAGTCACATGAAGAATAAGTTAGTGTAGGCATTTTAGGGAGGAAACAACATGTTTAAAGTTGTGGAGGCATAATCCAAGCAAGGCTGATTAAAACACCTATATGTAGATTGTGAGCCTGAGGCAAGTGATGCAGGCGAAAGAAGGGGAGAAGAAGTTAAACTTGTTTCAGAACTTTATAATCATAATCAAAGTATAATTTGTCCAATACCATAAAAGAATCTGCATTGTGAAATGCGTTACATTCAGTTTACATACTAAATAGATAAATAAAATATGTATGTGTAAACATATTTATTATAAACTTTAATTCCCTAACCTTAGAAACTAGCTAAATCATTAGCCAAGTGATGCTAATGGAAAACTGTCTCTCCTTTCATGACCTTGGCTATTTGATGTTGCTGTTTCAACTCTGGGTCCAGTTCTGATCCATGCCTCATGCACTGTGTCCTGGAATTGTTATTTCTTTGTATAGGACTGGAAAATTCCTGCAAAAATTCACATTCCTTCTGTTTGTACTTGTTTAACATCCCAGTCTCTGTTCAAGTCTTTATTATTTATTTTTCTATGTACATCTTTACACAGATCTTGGCGAAAGTTAAAGTTTAAGGAGGCTCAGTCTTTTTTAAATGTGTGTTTTTTAGAGCAATGCACCGCTCCATTGTATTAGCACTCAGAGTGGTTACGGAAACTGCCCTGGAGTTTGGAGGAAAAAAAAAAAAAGTCCTAGATTAAATTCTACCTGAAAAGTCTCCCTTACGATTCAAGTGTCATTGATCTCTTCACTTCCCAGGTACACTGTCAAAGAAATATTCCCCTGTGAACCTCTTCTACTCTCACTTTGCCTTTTCTGCTCTATACTACCCTGCTATAAGCCCCTGGGGTTTTACTGCTTTAGTTTCCAGCTCACAGTCTGGGTAATAATAGGGACTGGAAATCAGAACAAACCAGGAATACCAGGAATGTATTCTCATGGAATACATTCTATCCAGACTCATTGGCCATCCAGTATTCTCCAAAAAAGAAACTAGATTCAGTCTTCTCATTCATTAATTATTCAACAAATATTTATTAAAACCTATTATTCATCAAGCATTGAGATAGATACTGTTGATACAGTTATGAACAAGACGTAGTTGTTGCTATAAGTGATCTCACATAAGTAAGGTAATTAAACAGATAGAGGTAATAGACCTTAATGAGTGCAGTAAAGAAAGTTTTATGGGAACAGGGATGAGAGGAACGTACACAATGTGGGGAGGGGACTTGGAGAGGAAGGCTTTCTTGGGTAGGTCCCATATCAGTTATATCTTGAACCAGAGAAGGATTTAGCCAGAGGAAGTTGGGGTGTGTGTGTGTGTGTGTGTGTGTGCGTGCGTGTGTGTGTGTGTGTGTTTAGGGATGTACAAGTCGTGGGGAAAGTGGGGAAAAGATAGCCCAACACCTTCTGTGCCAAAAGATAAAGGGAAGATGAGATGCTTTTACTACCTGTATTACAAGGCATTAATTGAGCTTGTTGAATTCTTAAGCCTTTGAATTTCTTAAAATGAGATGTTTGTACTTTAAGCAGTTCAGAGCAGTTCATACATAGTAATACAGCCAAAAAGCAAAGACTGTGCCTCAGAAATGCTTTTTTTCTCCCCACTTGTCTTTTCGCAAAGCCATTCAAGTGATCAACTTAATTTCCACCTTTAAAACAGTTTAGACAGAAGAAACTTGTCGGCATACAGAAAAGAGATGAAAGTAAATATTTATTGGCACAATTCATTTTCCTTGAGCTTTCAGCCGTGCTTTGGATCAAATAGTGCTAAAAGACTTCAGGGATCAAAGGGCTAAATATCATGAAGTGGCCATATAAACTCCAAGGCTATCTTTCATTTGGGGAATATATTAAGAGTGTCTTTGGTGACCTATAGAAAATGATTTTATGCTCTTGCTCCCAATTTGAAATAAACTCTTCCTAGCACACAAGAGACACTCATAATTTGCTTATTGCCTTCCTTGTGCTGCAGGAAAAAATAAAACTTAACAAATTTCAGAGGAAAGAGAATTCTTAAATGCCTGCACTTGGGAGTCATTTATTTATTTATTCATTAATTCAACAATGTGTTTTGTGCGTCTATTGTCACTGTGCAAGGCGCTGCAGATACAGGTGGACAAGACAGGCCTGATTCCTGTGTCTGGAGCCTATATTCTTGTAGGGGAGACATACAACAGTCAGTAAACCTGTGAACAAATGCAGATTCTAATAAATGCTACAAGGCGAGTAAATGGAGTGATCTGATATGGAATAACTTAGCAGTGCCGCATTAGATAGGGTGTCAGAGAAAGCCTCTCTTAACGTGACATTAAAGCTAAGGCTTGGAACTTGCCTGGTGGCGCAGTGGTTAAGAATCCGCCTGCCAATGCAGGGGATCAGGGGACACGGGTTCGATCCCTGGTCCGGGAATATCCCACATGCCACGGAGTAACTAAGCCCGTGCACCACAACTACTGAAGCCCACTCGTCTAGAGCCTGTGCTGCGCAACAAGAGAAGCCACCGCAATAAGAAGCCTGCACACCACAATGAAGAGTAGCCCCCGCTCGGCACAACTAGAGAAAGCCTGCACACAGCAACGAAGACCCAACACAGCCAAAAATAAATAAAAATTAAACAAACAAACAAACAAAAGCTAAGCCTTGAATCCTGGCTTTCTTTAAGTCTCAGTTTACAGATATGTAAAATGGGATAGTAGTAGACCTCATCTGATAGAACTTTTGAAAGCAGCAAGTGAGATAATGAATGTAAAGAACCCAAGTTTCAGTGCCTGACAGTTCTCAATCAATGTTATTATTATTAAAATAGATATTGTTGTTTACAGAATCTACCCCTCTCCATTTTATTTAATAAAATGGCTGAAGGTCATAAAATATACCCACACTGTGGAGTAAGGCTGTGCATTTAAAATATCTACTTCTTTTGGGAACTTTAAGATACTGAAATCAAATTAAGAAATAACTCGTAGCTTCTTTAAAAATTGCAAATTAATTTGTATCAGCTCATTCTGAGGCAAGAAGCACATGAGAGAAAGTGAGACACAGAGACAGAGCGAGACAGGCAGCAGGAAAGCTGAAGGAAGGGGCAGGCTTTGGCTGTTCTGAATCTCATCTGCCCTCTAGCTTCTCCTATACCAACCAGAGCTCCATCCGCAAAATGTTCCTTGCCCTCAAAAAACTAATTTACCAAAGGCCCTGCTTCTCCTCACAGAAAGGTAGAGCTAAAGGGTTCAGTGAAATATTCAAATTGGGATTTGCTAGAATCTGGGCTTTTTAAATGTGTTAAGAACACAAGTTGGAATTAGGAGTGCTTGAGAAAACTTGGCTCAGATGACCACGAATGTTGGTGTCAATTGTGCACTTGTCAATTTCCCTTCTGATCTTCCCCATCCACGCATTTTAGTAAACATAGCAATGACAATAATGGCATCCGATATCTGTATAAAGCTTTACCACTCATAATGTACTACTTGGTACGTTGTCATGGTGGTTCTGATAATGATCCGTTGAATTATTATTACTATCCAATAATTTTGAAATGAAGGATGATTTTCCTAAGAAAGCCCTGGTAGTAAGGATAGCAGAGGGGGCCTGATTCATATCAAATTACTGTCACTTTGGGACTATACATTCCCGTTTTGGCTTTTATTTTTACTTAGAATGCATTTGCTTATCACTGTCATCTTCTAAAGAGAACACTGGAGACGAGATTGACAACCCAAATTTGCTTCCATGCAGTACATGATGGACAGCCTGTTAGAGCAGATTATGATGAATACTCTACGGAATGAGTTTCAGAGAGCGAGTGACTATAGACTCAATTCTCTTTCCTTTTTTTATCTTGGCTGCTGGGGAGTCCTGAATAAATTTCACATTGGTTCCTAACACAGCTAACATCTCTTTTCTTCATAGATTTTCTTCTTCTCCTGGTTTTCATTTTAATTTTCCTGGGGGTATGTATATAACTGCATTGATATCTACACCTCTATCTCTTTCTACAACTACATTTACACTTATATCTTTGTGGCAAGCTGCCTCTAGTCTAGTCTGGAAGCAGTGAAGACATAAATTATAAATATACGGTAGAACTCAAAGCAATTGAGCAATTTCTGACTCTAGAGAGAGTATTTTGGCATGACAAAGTAAAGCCCATTTTTAAAGCATATTAGCCTGAATAAAGACACAGATTTAAGTCTGTTTGGATTTATATTAATTTCATTCAGATGTCCTTTATTTTAGTCTATTTCCTTATTCTCAGACTTAAAACAAAATGCTACTCCTTTGCCGGAGGTCCTGTAATATTCCCACAGAGAAACACATGGATATGTTAGGATAGAGCATCTAGTTATTAATTAAAGAAATAAGAAAGCTCTGTTTATACAAAACTTGGATGATTCATTATTAATTAATTTGTCAAAACATAATTGCAGTGTACACAAATTACTCTAACTTTTGACTGACACACTTTGATGGCAAAGTGGGAAATATATTGTTTTGTTCTCAAGTCAATTATAAATATGCAAATCAAGGATTTTAATAAAGGTTTTCCTTTTGATATATAAATAGTAAAACATTTGAGTATTTGGTTTTGAAGTGAAGATGTCAAAAGGATTCTTCTATTTTAGCTTTGAGGCTGTTGTATGTGTGTGTGTGTGTGTGTGTGTGTGTGTGTGTGTGTGTGTGAGAGAGAGAGGGAGAGATAGTTCTAGAAACTGCACCTATAGCAGGGTATGCCAAGTGCATTACTAGAGGAAACTTGCTGAGTGAGAAGAAATATCCCATTTATAGAAAGTATAGTTCACTGAAAAAAAAAACTTTCCCCAGGTGAGGAATTCTTTGTTGATTCTGCCTCTACTCCATCCCAGTCCTTTCCCAAAGGACCGAGTTAAATGCCATAGTATGCTCATATATTTTTTTTAATTAATATAACAAATTTTTTGACCACTGATCCTTAAAAACCATCCTTAAGACTATCATATAGTTTTTTGTCTAAACTGGGACACTTTTGAGAGCAATGTGGGTATTATTAATAATCATGCTTGGTAATATGTACATGTATAACTGAGTCACTTTGCTGTACACCTGAAACTAACACAACATGTTTAATTAATTATACTCCAACATAAAATAAAAATTAAATTAAATGGAAAAAATTATTCAGCAATATAAACTATAGCTCTCTTATTGTTTTTCCTTGAATATGAGTAATACTTTTTAATTGATATAATCAGCAATTTTAGGAAAAAATTTAGTAGTATTACTGATAATGATGATTGACAATGATGATGATTTTAGTATGTTTCATTTTTTTCACCATATCAAGCACACTCTCATCATTTTTTTCTCTGAATTTTTAGAGATTTTTCTGGAAAAAATTATCAGAAAGTGACTGGAATCTTTCCTCTGTAAGACAAAATTCAGTTACTAAATATCAGTTCAATGTGTATTAAAAATTAATATTTAAAAAAAATCAAGCTAAGACACATGAGATTTGGAGATTCTATGATTTTCTGAAGGTTCACAGAGATAGTAAAGGGCAGACAGGGACCCTAGGTTACTGTTGCTTGTCTTTCCCAGGACTTTACACAAAGGGCAGCATTCTGCACAGCGTGTGTCCAACAAATTTCTAATGACCTAATGAAGAAAGGAAGCATTATGCTCAGTGAAATCAGTCAGACAGAGAAAAAGCAAATACCACATAATCTCACTTATATGTGGAATCTTAAAAAAAAAAAAAGTCTAACTCATAGTAACAGAGAGTAGAATAGTTGTCACCAGGTGTGTGGCAGTAGAGGAAAAGGGAGCTATTGATCAAAGGGAACAAACTTTCACTTATAGGATGAATAAGTTCTGGAGACCTAATGTATGGCACGGTGACTAGAGTTAATAATAATGTATTGTATACCAGAAATCTGCTGATAGAGTAGATCTCAAGTATTCTCACCACAAACACACACACACACACAACTATGTGAAGCGATAGATGTGTTAATTAACTTGATTGTGGTAATCATTTCACAATGTCTACATGTATCAAAACATCACATTGTACCCCTTAAATATATGCAAATTTATTTGCCAATCATACCTCAATAAAGGAAAAAATAAATTAACTTGGGGAAAACGAAAATAAAAATGATGTGGTTTTGCAAAAAGAAGTTTTAAAGACTTGATTTGGAAAAAAATAAAACAAAACAAACAAACACAAAAAGAAAGTAATCAGTATTTTAGGTTCACCGTGGCACCTAACTCAAACTTCTGGGAAGAGGGATGGATAATCCTGGGTGATCTCAGATGTATGTTCACCTAACTAAACTAGAGGCTGAGTATATAAATACTAATTTCCTCCATATTTTACAGGTTTAGTCTCTCCATAGATTATTTTGTTAGTCATGCCGTGAAATTGACATGCTTTATAATATAAGAAAGCATGGTGTCGTGGAAACAAACATGGGTTTGGAGTCATACACTTGTCCTGGTTCTGAGTTACATGTCAATAATTTCCTAAGTAAGTATCGTGGACGTCTCTTCACATTTTGAAATTGAGCTTCTTCTTCTGCAAAATATAGCTAGAAGAATCAGAGTTCTTATTTCCAAATAACAGAATTCACATTTGCAATTTGAAACAGAAAAGAAATTCCTGAAAAAAGATATTGAATAGTTCGTAGAATCACTGGGAAAGCTGCGCAGTTGGAACAAATGGAGCTTCCACGATCGAAGTTCAAAGCTTCCCCAACCCAGCCTGGTGAGGGGGCCACTAGTCACACTGAGCATTCAGGGTCATACTTAGTGCTACTCCCAGGAACCCCACTGAAGCCATTCTTCTATACCAGAAACACCACTTTCATTTATTGCTTGAAACTGAAGTCCAGACTGGGTCCCTCTAATTATGGGTATCTTGGTCACATGTTCAGATTCCAGCTGGAAGAGGGTGGACGGTGGGGTGATAACAGGGAGAACTCCCCAAATAATGGAAGGATAGTCCAAGTTGTAGAGCAGCTAGAAAATACAGCAAATGCCCACCACAGAGAATGAGAAAATGCACATAGCATCTCACAGGGTTGGTGTGTTGATTGAGTTATTGGATGAGAAAGTCCTTTGTAAAATGTAAATTTATGCATTAATATTTATCATTCCCTGCTCTAATCTTATCTCCACTGAAGTTAGTCATTTACAAGTCATTTATCATTATCGCGTTATTAGTTCACTGAGGATAAGAAACTCACAGCTTTTATGTTCCCACTGCCTATTGAACAGCCTGACATACAGAGAGGTATAGAAAGTGGTGATTAACTAGATACAGACAACTAAATAAAAAGTTACGTTTCCTTCAACTGCCCACTGGGAAAGGAAGGCCGTGTTTACTGTGAGATATACACATTCTAAAGACTAAGCATGGTAGTGAGTTTTGGAAGCATTTGTTTACTCAGGAAATTCACACCTGTGTTTCTCCTTGATCCATGTCTTTCCATTTTCAGAAATGTAGGCTGTGTGTCCATTCCAAAATAATAACTTTGACCTCTCCCCCAAATGTGGAGGCTAAAATGATCTGAAGCATCATGTCACTCAGTGATGAGAAATTACTCCACGTTGTTGCCAGCTCCACTTTATTCTTGCATCTCTACTTCTGATATCTGTTCATTCAGTATTCACCGTCATAAACAGATCCTCTCCATGGAGAAAACTATTAGGCAGTGACCTCATCACTGAAAGACCACACAGCAGACACACCCAGCAGTGCATCCCACTGTCCTCTTGGAAGAGAGGGTCACAAAATTAAACAGTCCCAATTAATACCGGTTCAGCCCTTGAATCATGCACATGATCCCAATTTATGCTCATAATAATCCTTTGAGTGAAGTATAATGAACATACTTGGCTTTTTTTCCGGAGAAAATTGTCCAGGTTTATATAGGTTTTAAGAGGTAAACCAGGATATAGATTGTGTCCCTCTAGATACTATTAGAAAAATTGAAGAAAAAACAGAAAAATTGAAGTTTAGTGTCTCTTCTACTTATATTATTGGATGTGTCCACATTTGTGTGCGTGTGTGTACTAGGTTAGAGATGTGGCAGTCTGATCTTCCTTCAAGGAAAAAAAAAGTTCTCCAACTGCCCATGAAACTGTAATTTGTGGTCTGTAGTACACTGGAATGAATGTCCCCAAAGTTATTATAGTTCTATTAAGAATACTGGGTGTCATTTTTGTGTGACAGGACTCTTAAATAGATGAATGGGGGAATATGTCCTCCTTATGGATATTATATTGCCAAGGTTCCAAGGATTGGAATTTTAGAGGTTTTAGGACCAGTGATAAGTAACTCTTAGTTGAGGAAATCACATTTAGGCAAAGAAGAAAACAATTAGAGGCATTTAATGGAAGATCTCGTGTTTGTGGCTGTTTCTGGGTGCATATGTGTGTGGGGAAGGGGATGGGGTTTATTCGTGTCAACAGTTAGGCTTATGTGTGTCAACACACTAAGACTCACACATCGTATGTGTGGAAACGCCTATTAAACATGAAGAAGGTATCAGTCAGTCCCGCAGAGAGGAAGTAAAGATCAGTCCTCTGACGAGTGTTAGGGGTGAAACATTTATGATTCCTCAGAAACACACCCACACTCACCTCTAACCTGCTCTCAGAGACACTGTTCCTTATTTCTCATGAAGGGATTTTTGAGGAGCAAACACTCTGATGATTTGGATATTCTTTTAAACTTTAATTATGTAGATGCCAACCTGAAAAAGGAGATTCAGCAGATCTTAGTTTCAGCCACACACACACACACACACACACACACACACACTACTGCATATGAAATGGAAATGTAAAACAAAACCATGACCTCCCCCCGCAAATAAAAGAAAAAAGCCACAGGGACAAAAAGAACTGCGATTAGAGATTCAAGATGTATCTGGAAAACATCTACTTAGCTGACATTTAGATTTTATCTCTGCCATAATGTGGAGTAGTTACACAGGAATTAAACTAATAATATGCTTTTATTTTTCCTAATTAGGGATTCAAATTCTAGATGAAAGGTCTCCATTTCCCCAGATTGAACGCTCTCCAGCCTTAGAGGTTTCCCTGAAGTTCCTGTAATCTTAGCTGCTGCTGGGTTGGTGTGGAGTTAAAGGGAGTGGGGGAGGTCGAAGGAGAGGGTCAACCAAGTTCCACTAGGGAAGCTTTTGGGTCCCTCAACCCCACTGTTACCGAAACCACTGTCTTTTGACCGTGTTGTCATTGGATTTTCTCTTCAGATTATGGAGGAAGGACTAGGGTGAGATGAGTGAGGCATTCACTTTGGGCACGAAATTGAAGATGCCAGAAAACTCAGTAATTGACATGAGTAATATTTAATGCAATCTTTAAAAAATCAAATAAACAAACTATGGCCCACAGACTGGCCACCTATTTTGTAACTAAAGTTTTATTGGCACTGTGGCTGGCATTAGGGTAAGGCTAGGGAGGTAAGGTCCTGCACATACTGCGTTGGATCCTGTCTTCGTTTAAAATTGTAATAATTTGTTCATGATGGATTGTGGATTCTTTCATTAATTTTTATATTTTAAAACATTGTATTAAATATTACTTATCTTAATTACTGAGTGTTTGGGCACCTCCTCGCTTGCCTCACCTTAATTCTGGGTTTCCGATATTTGGATCCCAAACTAGATTTCGAACAAAATATATGCTCAAAAAATTGTAAATCAAGGCCCTAGAATATGAACGTTGACATTGTGTTAGGAAGGAAGAAATGAAGAGAGGGAGGCAGGGACAGAGGCAGTCAGGGAGGGAGGGAACAATTTTCCTCAAAGCCTGAGGCAGAATCCCACCTTTTGCACCAGCCAATTATGGTTACCCTGTTCCATTTATTTCCAAAAATACCTAGTGGCCTGGTTAAGGGTATGGTGTAGAGTTTAATCCTGGATCTGACATTTAATAACTATAGGTTTTTAGAATTGTATTTTTAATTCCCTGATCTTTAATACATTCATCTGTAAAATGGGGATAATATCTATTTCACAGCATTTTTGTGACAGTAAATGAAGATAGTACACACAGTTCTCAAGCTGTTTCTGGTACACACTAAGGTCTCCTGAAATATTAGCAATTGATTTTCTTGTTTTTATGTTATTGACATTATTGTTGAATTTTTAACTAAGATCTTCACTCTTAAATGACAGCATTCAATTATGTAAGATGACTAGTACTTTGTATATTACATATATATTAGTAATATGTTAATATATGTTATAGTATAGAACACATATAACTGTATATATATTAGATACGGTATATACCTAAATATATATCATACTATATATGTTATATAGTATATATTATAGCTTAAGCCTAGTATCAAATTACATTACACATGTTATATATTAAATATATTTATGGTGCATTTATGCATTACACGATGTATTTTATATATTTTTTACTGTATCAGTATATATCTTTTGAACTATCCTATATGTACTTAGAAGAAATAATTCATGCCTTATCCATCTCTCGTGTCTTACATTTTGCTTACATGATTCAGATTAATCTAAGTCTTATTCAGTTGGTACCATATTTCCAGGGGAAGAAATTGTGCTAGCCATCTTCACTTTTGCTATTTTTTTTAATCATCACAACAACCTCATGAGATATATACTATTATCTACATTTGCCAGTTAAAGAAACAAGGGCTCAGAGAGTCTAAATGACTTGCCCAAGCAAATGGTCAGTACTAGAGTTCTGTTTGAATATAATTTAACAGATTTTGGTCCAGTTGTGATTTTTTTTAATTGTGTTTTGTTTTGTTTTAATTCTACAACTGAATCAGAGTGTGAGTGTATTATGTGGACCCACTTATGGTTCAATTAATGGTCATTTTCTTTCCCTCAAGACTTGGCTAGTCATCAACTCTTCTTAGAAAACTTTACTAATATACTCAAGCTGCATTAGATGCTGCTATTATGTCAACTACCTTTTCCCATTTCAGCACTTATAAGACATTATGTAATCATCTTTTAACATGCTTACCTGCAGCCAAAATACTCTGGCCTTCTGGAGGCTATTAAGCACATTTGATTCACTTCCAGGTCTCCAGCACCACGTGCCAATCTTTGGCACCTAGTAAGGGCTCAGTTAACATTAATTGAATAAATAAGGGTGTCCATGTATAAATATGACTATTCATTTAATAAGGAATGACATTAAGATCCTCCAGACAAGATGAGACTAACTAGGGTATTTTGCCCACCAGGACTTGATCTGTTGCTTGATCTATTACATTTTTCTGGAATTGTTTTGCAGTTTATCTTGCAAGCCAATAATTTACATGAAAAGCATGAAACCGCATACATATTAATTTAAACCTACTCCCCTCCCTCTAATTTTTACATATCGAAACCACCTATTTTTAATGTGTGAAGAAATTTCAAATGTGAATGAATTTTCAGTGAGAAGAGTCAAACCAAGCTAGGAATTTCTGCTCTAATTTTCTTCTATCCTTACGAAGGAAGACAATGCAATCATTAAGATGGCACCAAAGGGGACTGTTTTCCTAGTAAGATTATACACACCAATATTTCAAAGTGATTTTAGTAGTGTTCTGTGAGCAGCCAGATTGTTATATTTTTCTGTTACATTTAAGTACCGTCAGTATCTTGTAATTTTTTCTTACAATAAACAGCAATTGCTTTTGTAATAGTAATAAAATATATGCTGTTATACTACTTTGAGTTTGATGTCACCCAGGAAGTTAGGTTCAACTTTTAGAAAATCTCCTAGTCTGTGGAGATTTAATAACTCCTTCCAGGTGGGTGACAAGTGCCACGTTAGGCCTTAGGGATATAGGGATGAGTGCGGCAAAGTCCTTTCTGAGATGTTCTAGTATCTATTGTGGAAGACAGGCATGTCACCAAGCCACATCTCAATACACTTCATTTAGTGTTTTTTTCATGCCTGCACACTAAGGTGATGAGACAAGGTCACCTCTTAGAATTACTTTCTGTCATGAAATTCTTTGTGGTTGTGATTATGATTGTTATTGAACATAACTATAAAAGATAAGTATGTAACATATACTTTATAATAAAACATGATCCCTATGAGGAAATGAATTCATTTAGTAGAGGAAAATAGAACTCCCCAGTGATGTAAACAGGACACAGTTGATAAATAAACTTGGAGGAGAAATTTAAAGGAGGATCTGGAGCTCTAAAAGTTCCACCTCGGTGTCTTCATTCTCTACTGAAGAGATGCATTTTTGGAAAAAATGAACTCTGTCACTAACAAGGTTGTCTCTGGCCTATCCCTGGAGAAATGTGATTTAAACAAATTAAATTTCTTCCACTTTTAAATTGAACAAGCCAGGATCCTCAACTCTATCTCTCTTATTCCCACACTGGAGTGAAATGAAGACCAAACTATAATTGTCAATTAATAACTTCAGATTCTATTATAGAACCCTTGTTGTGAAATTCAACTGCAGAGGAACTTCTCAAGAAAAGTGCAGGGCTAGGTCACTGAGAGCAAAATATGCCCTTGCCCACAGAACTGGAAATGTCCAAACAGCATGGGCACTGTAGGCTTTGCATTGTGGGTCGTCTGTCCCTGGATAATCAGTGTTGGGCTGCTTCACCGCTTCTCACTCTCAGACCAACCCCAGGACGAGTTAGGTGGTTGGGTCCGTGAGCACCCAGCTCTACATGGCATAGGCTGGTAGGACAGTGACCTAAGTAGACAAATTAGATTTCTGCTACATAAATTTCTCCAGTGAGTATTTTTTAAAGCTACAAATTCCTCTATTTCCACATATAATTTGGAAATTTGAGAAACAAGAGAGATAAATGGAAAATTGATCTGATGAACATATATGAACATATACTTAATCTGATTAATCAGAAAAACTCAAATTAGAATAATGATTTATCAGTTTTCACCATGGGTTGGCAATAAAAAATAAATAAATAAACAATGGTAATAACCAGCCTGGGCAAGGATCTAGGAAAATGCACACTCTCATACGCCTCTGTAGTTGACAATTTGGAGGTATGTATCAAGAGCTATAAATATGTGTATATCCTTTGAACTAGTAATTCCATACTTTGAGAATTAAAAATAAGAAAGTATTTAAGGATACGAACATAGATTTAAATAGATTCTTTATTTTCAACATTTTCATTTCTAATAGTTAAAAATAAGAAACCACATAAATATAACAAAATTGGGAATATGATTTTCTGTTTATACATAAAATGGAAGACAATGCACCGTTAAAATGACATCACAAGTGAATATTACCAGCACTACCAGATAATAGAAACAGACATTTCAAGATGATTTCAGTGGTTTTCTTTCAGATGCTACTTTTAATATTAATATACCTTTGGTATTTTGTAATGTTCTATGATGAAAACCAGTTGCTTTTGTAATAGTAAAACAAATAATATGGATACTAAAGGCAAATATATACTAAATATCTCCCACTGTCAGCAGCAATCAAAATTATAAAGACATCTAATCTTGAAAGATTTGAACAGACAATTTTTGAGGAAAACTACAAAAATTTAGACTTAGAGTCATATCATAATGTTGGATGGCAATTGTAAAGGTATCAATTTTCCCAAATTCATGTCCAAATGATTAAATATTTATAAAAAATATAGTCAGCATGGCTAAAGGTGAATGGAGGGAGAGCTATAGCCTTGAAAACAAAAATCCCTCATGAGTTTTTTTTTCCCTTGTGAAAAAATAATTGGAAAAATAACGCCTATACCTTTTAAAACATAGAAGTATGGGGAAAGGATCCTTTACTTAACATTGATGACACCATAAAACCACAGCAGTTCATGCAGAGTGATAGTAATTTAAGAAGAATCGTCAGACCAATTGATGGTACCGAATAGGAGCATAGAGATTTTATATGCAGATCTTTAGCAGGAGAAGGATTCAGAATATTCTAATATCTTTTAGAGGAGTTCTAATATCTTTTAGAGGAGTTTAGAGGAGGATTCCAGTTCCTCCTCTTTTCACTGCAGCCACAGTCTTAATTCAGGCCTTAATGATCTCTCTCCTATGAGATGACAGTTCATGCCATGTAGTAATGTGCAATTATTCTGAGATATGAATTTGAACAAAGCTTTGTGGGGCAGCTGATCATTTACAAATTGAGTCTCATTTGAAAAGTGCTTTGTTGCTGTCTTTTCATTAACTAGGAAATGTTCTAAATGTTGGCGCTTTGTGGAAAAATGTCCATCTTGTGAGAAAACAAAACTTTAGTATAATTTTAGAAGGTGCTATCTTACGGTTGTGTGAGAATGTGTACAGAAAAGATGTGAATTGTTACAACTCTGATTTCTGAGAAGGCCAACTTCCATATCAACTATTCTGTATCATTGAACTCGCTTAATATTAAATCAGTAGGGAAAGGAAATTACCTATGGAACAAAAATATGAAATATTTATGTCTATCACAAACTTTATGTCAAATAAAACTTCCAAGTTCCTTAAGAGTTAAATTATGCAAAAATATATAAAAAGAAAATCTCTCACAAAAATTGGGGAATATTGAATTGGTTTTTGTCTGAAAGGGTCTTTTCAATACAAATGAAGTTTTAAGGGAAAAATGGATAAAAATGAGTAAAATTTCTATAAAGCAGTAAAATCCTAATTTTATAAGGCACTATTATATGAAAGGACTTTAAAAAAGAAAAGTTCAATCTTGTTATTCAAAATTGTATTCAAAATTTTAGTTTGATCTTGTCTCTGGTGGGGACCACGCCATCGCTCTTGTTCATGCCCTGGCCTTCCAGGCTCTGATGGGTGACTTAACCCCTGCCCAGCACAGGCCACTACAGATGTTTCTGTACAGGTTCAATACTTTGTTTGCTCAGTATTTGTTTTTGAGATTTATTCATGATGACAAATGTAACTCAAGATGTATTGTATAGATATATACCCTTAAAACCATTGCACCATTAACACTTTTCTATATGTTTTCTCTCACATATATATGGACATTTTCTAGGATTCAAAATCTCCATATCATAGGATAAACAGACCTTTCCCTTTAATTGATATTGCCAAGTAAGTCTCCCAAAGGTTTTTTAACCCATTATTCTCCCCAGAAGTGTATATATGACCTCTCTACTCTGAATCCATGATAATATTTAGCATCATCAGACATTGTTTTCTTAAATAATGCCAATCTTATGGATGTGAAAGCCTATCTCATTTTACTTTTAATTTACATTTACTGCTTACAGTCATTTATATTTCACTAGTTACTCAAGTAGCCACCCATGCATTATCATCTTGTATAGCCACTCCTATTTTTTTGTCCATATGAGATGTTTGTATTTTTATGATTAATTTCATTACTAATATAGAAAGAAGTTCTTTACATATTCTGGACACTAATCTTTTGTTAGTTATGTGCAATGCAAGTATTTTGTCCCAGACCGTGACTTAACTTTTCAACTCTTTTCTTCACTCCACCCCCACCCCAGTGACTTTTGAGGCAATGACAATTTTTATTTTAATTAAATCAAATGAACTAGTGTTTTCTTTTTGGACTTATGCTTTTATTGTCTTGTTTAAGAAATCTCAAACTTATTCTTATGTGTACATTTTCAAAAGTTTTATGCATTTAATTTTTCTTTTATAGCTTTAGCCCACCTAGAATTGAGTTTTAGGATAAGGTATGAGTTAAGGATGAAATTTTTTTCTCTTTCATTTTTCCAACGCCATTGAACTATTCCTTTCCCAATGATTTGCAAGGTTTCCTGTTTCTAAATTTCCTTTCGTATGTGAGCCTGCTTTGTGTTCTTTTTTCTGCCTCATCAGTCAATTTGTCTGTCCCTTTCCCACTACTACACTGGCTTAATAGCTTTTTTTCTAAATCCTTACATCTGATTAGAAAAATTCTTCCCTATCGTTTGCTGCAAAATTGTTTTCTTTACTCTTAACACTGCTGTCTATATGAATATTTGAATTAGCTTTTCTAGCTTCATAAGAATTCCTGTTTGAATTTTGAGTGTAATTGCATTGAATTTATAGATAAATTTGGAAAAAAAACTTTATAAATTTAGCTAGAATTCTGTATACAATAGTGTGAAACTTACTATTTCATAAATTCATTTTACATTATCATTCTCCATTTCTTTATGTTTTCTTTATTGTCTTCGATGCCATTTTATAGTCTTTTGTTCATATAGCTCCTTTGAGAGATCTCATCAATCTTCCCAATAATTTGTTTACTTTAATAGTATTTTTCAAAAAACATGATTTTTGGATTTACTGGTTCTCTCTACCAAATTCTTGCCTTCTGTTCTTACCTTCATAATTTCCTTCCTTTCTATAGCATTGTGGGTCTTCTTTTTTTAGTCTCTACATTTAGAAATATTTTATTTATGAAATATCTTGTTAGTTCTTTTGCCTGACTTTTGCTCCTAATGGCTTGTTTTCATGTCTATGTTAAGCAAGATTTTATACTGGAAATTCTGTGTAACTTTTCTTGACTAGGTTTCTCTATGGAAAACTCTACATCTGCTGGGGGCCCAGAAATGTTACCATGATGAACCCTCTTTTATTTATTAATTCATCACCTTCAATTTCACTAGACTGCAAATGAGTATAAATTTGAATGATAATCTTGTATGAGCAGGTACCACCTAGTTTATACGTGAAAGAAAGGTCTTACCTTCTTCCATCTCTTTGTATTCATGTACTGTAAAATGTTTAAATTAATATTTGACCATATAAATGAGAGTATATAATTTAAAGACCCCAGTTTCTTGTAGGACCCTTAGTTCTTTAATGTACATCTTAGTTACCACGAATTGTAAAACCTGCCAATACATCAAAGTAGTCTATGCCTTCTTATTCCTCTGATTTTCAATTTACTCTTCTTTGTACCCTGTAGATACTTATATGTTGGGGAACTTAAGATGTGTCTTAAATTTTAATGAGCTAACCCTTTGTACCAGGGAATTTTTCTATCTAGATTCCATGTTGCCAAAAACCAGAATCCTACACTGACTCTTTACACATGCATTTTTTCTTTTTTACATGTGCATACTTTTTGCTTGCTAAGTGGACCAGCAGGCTGTATTTGTGTCAGTGTAACGGTAAGAAGTAATTGGAGTGTCAGTTGTAATAATGAATATAGATGATATCGTTACCATTATTTTCACAGTTATTTTATTAGCATTTTACCTCATTACCTCATTTATCTCATTGCCTCTCTATATAAACATTAGAATCATTTTGTCAAAATCCAAAAAAAAATTTGCTGGGATTTTGATTGGGATTTTACTGCATCTATAGATCAAGTGGGAAAAACTGACATCTTGACAATATTAAGTCATCCTATGCATGAACTTGGAATATCTCTCCATTTATTTAGTTCTTGATTTTTTTCATCAGAATTTTACAGTTTTCCTTGTGCAGACCTTACACATATATTGTTAGATACATATCTAAGCATTTTATTTTTGGAGGTGCTAATGTAACGATATTGTGTTTTTAATTTCAAATTTCAAACGTGTTCACTGCTGCTATATAGGAAAACAATTGACTTTTTGTATATTGGCCTTGCGTCCTTTATCATTGCTATACTTGCTTATCAGTTCCAAGAGTTAATCTTGTTGATTCTTTCAGATTTCTATATAAATGATGATATCATCTGTGAACAAATGCAGTTTTATTTCTTCTTCCCAATCTGTATACCTTAATTTCCTTTTCTTCTGATTGCATTTTTCAGTATCTCCACTATGACATTAAAAGGGAGTGATGGGACGAGATAACCTTATTTCCTACGTGATCTTAGTGGGAAAGTGTTGTTTCTCACCTTCAAGTATGATGTTAGCTGAAGGTTTTGATTTGTTTGTAGATTCTCTTTATCAAGTTGAAGACATTCCCTTCTACTTGTAGTTTATTTAGAGTTTTTTTTATCAAGAATGGGTGATGGGAGAGACCTTCACGATGACAGAGGAGTAAGACGTGGAGATCACCTTCCTCCCCACAAATGCATCAGAAATACATCTACATGTGGAACAACTCCTACAGAACACCTACTGAACGTGGCAGAAGACCTCAGACGTCCCAAAAGGCAAGAAACTCCCCATGTACCTGGGTAGGGCAAAAGGAAAAAGGAAAAACAGAGGCAAAAGAATAGGGATAGGACCTGCACCTCTGTGAGGGAGCTGTGAAAGAGGAAAAGTTTCCACACACTAGGAAGCCCCTTCATTGTCAGAGATGGGGGTTGGGTTGGGGGGAAGCTTTGGAGCCACGGAGGAGAGTGCAGCAACAGGGAGGGGTGCAGAAGGTAAAGCGAACAGATTCCCGCAGAGAGGATCAGTGCCGAGCAGGACCCACCAGACTGAGACACTTGTCTGCTCACCCACCAGGGCAGGTGGGGGCTGGGAGCTGAGGCTCAGGATTCGGAGGTCAGAAACCAGGGAGAGGACTGGGGTTGGCTGCGTGAACACAGCCTGAAGGGGGATAGTGAACCACAGCTAGCCGGGAGGGAGTCAGGGAAAAAGTCTGGACCTGCCTAAGAGACAAGAGACCATTGTTTTGGAGTGCGCGAGGAGAGGGGATTCAGAAAACCACCTAAACGAGCTCAAGAGATGGGCACAAGGCACGGCTATAAGCGCGGACACCAGAGACGGGCATGAGACGCTAAGGCTGCTGCTGCAGCCACCAAGAATCCTGGATGCAAGCACAGGTCACTCTCCACACCTCCCCTCCTGGGAGACTGTGCAGCCCGCCACGGCCAGGGTCCCGTGATCCAGGGACAACTTCCCCAGGAGAACACACGGCACATCTCAGGCTGTTGCAATGTCATGCTGGCCTTTGCCGCCGCAGGCTTGCCCCGCATTCCGTACCCCTCCCTCCCCCAGGACTCAGTGAGCCACAGCCCCCTAATCAGCTGCTACTTTAACACCGTCCTGTCTGGGTGGGGAAAAAATGCCCTCACGTGACCTACACGCAGAGGCGGGGCCAAATCCAAAGCTGAACCCCAGGAGCTGTGCGAACAAAGAAGAGAAAGAGAAATTTTTCCATGCAGCCTCAAGAGCAGCGGATTAAAGCTCCACAATCAACTTGATGTTCCCTGCATTGGTGGAATACCTGAATAGACAACGAATCATCCCAAAATTGAGATGGTGCACTTGGGAGCAACTGTAGACTTGGGGTTTGCTTTCTGCATCTAATTTGTTTCTGGTTTTATGTTTATCTTAGTTTACTATTTAGAGTTTATTATCATTGGTAGATTTGTTTATTGATTGGGTTGTTCTCTTCCTTTTTATATATATATATATATATTTTTTTTCTTTTTCTCTTTCTATGAGTGTATGTGTATGCTTCTTTCTGTGATTTTGTCTGTATAGCTTTGTTTTTACCATTTGTCCTAGGGTTCTGTGTGTCCTTTTCTTTTCTTTTTTTTTGGTATAGATTTTAGCACATGTTATCATTGGTGGATTTGTTTTTTGGTTTGATTGCTCTTTTCTTTCATTTGCTTTTTTATTACTTTTTAATTTTTTTTATTTTTAATAAACTTTTTAATTTTTTATTTTAATAACTTTATTTTATTTTTCTTTCTTTATTTTTTTTCTCTTTTTTTCTCTTTCTGAGCCATGTGGCTTAGAGGGTTTTGGTGCTCCAGCTCAGTGTCAGGCCTGTGCCTCTGAGGTGGGAGAGCCGAATTCAGGACACTGGTCCACCAGAGACCTGCCAGTTCCATGTAATATCAAATGGTGAAAGCTCCCCCAGAGAGCTCCATCTCAATGCTAAGACCCAGCTCCACTCAATGACCAGCAAGCTACAGTGCTAGACACCCTATGCCAAACAACTAACAAGACTGGAGCACAACAATGCCACTTAGCAGAGAGGCTGCCTAAAATCATAATAAGGTCACAGACACCCCAAAACACACCACTGGACGTGGTCCTGCCCACCAGAAAGACAATTTCCAGACTCATTCACCAGAACACAGGCACCAGTCCCCTCCACCACGAAGCCTACACAACCCACTGAACCAACCTTAGCCACTGGGGGCAGACACCAAAAACAAAAGAAACTACGAACCTGCAGCCTGCGAAAAGGAGACCCCAAACACAGTAAGTTAAGCAAAATGAGAAGACAGAGAAACACACAGCAGATGAAGGAGCAAGGTAAAAACCCACCAGACCAAACAAATGAAGAGGAAATAGAGAGTCTACCTGAAAAAGAATTCAGAGTAATGGTAGCAAAGATGATCCAAAATCTTGGAAATAGATTGGAGAAAATTCAAGAAAAGTTTAAAAAGGACTTAGAAGAACTATAGAGCAAACAAACAATGATGAACAACACAATAAATGAAATAAAAAATTCTCTAGAAGGAATCAAGAGCCGAATAACTGAGGCAGAAGAACAGATAAGTAACCTGGAAGATAAAGTAGTGGAAATAACTACCACAGAGCAGAATAAAGAAAACAGAATGAAAAGAATTGAGGTCAATCTCAGAGACCTCTGGGACACTATTAGACGCACCAACATTCGAATTATAGGGGTCCCAGAAGAAGAAGAGAAAAAGAGAGGGACTGAGAAAATATTTGAAGAGATTATAATTGAAAACTTCCCTAATAAGGGAAAGGAAATAGTCAGTCGAGTCCTGGAAGCGCAGAGAGTCCCATACAGTATAAATCCAAGGAGAAACACTCTAAGACATATATTAATCAAACTATCAAAAATTAAATACAAAGAAAAAATATTAAAAGCATCAAAGGAAAAGCAACAAATAACATACAAGGGAATTCCCATAAGGTTAACAGCTGATCTTTCAGCAAAAACTGTGCAAGCCAGAAGGGTGTGGGATGACATATTTAAACTGTTGAAAGGGAAAAACCAACAACCAACATTACTCTACCCAGCAAGGATCTCATTCATATTCGATGGAGAAATTAAAACCTTTACAGACAAGCAAAAGCTAAGAGAATTCAGCACCATCAAACCAGCTTTACAACAAATGCTAAAGGAACTTCACTAGGCAGGAAACACAAGAGAAGGAAAAGACCTACAAAAACAAACTGAAAACAATTAAGAAAATGGTAATATGAACATACGTATCAATAACTACCTTAAATGTAAATGGATTAAATGCTCCAACCAAAAGACATAGACTGGCTGAATGGATTCAAAACCAAAACCTGTATATATGCTGTCTACAAGAGACCCACTTCAGACCTAGGGACACCTACAGACTGAAAGTGAGGGGATGGAAAAAGATATTCCATGCAAATGGAAATCAAAAGAAAGCTGGAGTAGCAATTCTCTTATCAGACAAAAGAGACATTAAAATAAAGATTATTACAAGAGACAAAGAAGGACACTACATAATGATCAAGGGATCAATCCAAGAAGAAGATATAACAATTGTAAATATTCATGCGCCCGACATAGGAGCACCACAATACATAAGGCAAATGGTAACAGCCATAAAAGGGGAAATCGACAGTAACACAATGATAGTAGGGGAATTTAACACCCCACTTTCACCAATGGACACATCATCTAAAATGAAAATAAATAAGGAAACACAAGCTTTAAATGATACATTAAACAAGATGAACTTAATTGATATTTATAGGACATTCCATCCAAAAACAGCAGAATACACTTTCTTCTCACGTGCTCATAGAACATTCTCCAGGGTAGATCATATCTTGGGTCACAAATCAAGCCTTGGTAAATTTAAGAAAATTGAAATTGTATCAGGTATGTTTTCCGACCACAATGCTATGAGACAAGATATCAGTTGCAGGAAAAAGTTTGTAAAAAATACAAACACAGGGAGGCTACATAATACACTACTAAATAACAAACAGACCACTGAAGAAATCAAAGGGGAAATCAAAAAATACCTAGAAACAACTGACAGTGAAAACATGACAACCCAAAACCTATGGGATGCAGCAAAAGCAGTTCTAAGAGGGAAGTTTATCACAATAAAATCCTACCTCAAGAAACCAGAAACATCTCAAATAAACAACCTAAACTTACACCTAAAGAAATAAGAGAAAGAAGAACAAAAATCCCCAAAGTTAGCAGGAGGAAAGAAATCATAAAAATCAGATGAGAGATAAATGAAAAAGAAATGAAGGAAACAATAGCAAAGGTCAGTGAAACTAAAAGCTGGTTCTTTGAGAAGATAAACAAAATTGATAAACCATTAGCCAGACTCATGAAGAAAAAAAAAGGAGAAAACTCAAATCAATAGAATTAGAAATGAAAAATGAAAAAAGGAGAAGTAACAACTGACACTGCAGAAATACAAAGGATAATGAGAGATTACTACAAGCAACTATATGCCAATAAAATGGACAACCTGGAAGAAATGGACAAATTCTTAGAAAAGCACCACTTTCCGAGACTGAGCCAGGAAGAAATAGAAAATATGAACAGACAAATCACAAGCACTGAAATTGAGACTGTGATTAAAAATCTTCCAACAAAAAAAGCCCAGGACCAGATGGCTTCACAGGCGAATTCTATCAAACATTTAGAGAAGAACTAACACCTATCCTTCTCAAACTCTTCCATAATATAGCAGAGGGAGGAACACTCCCAAACTCGTTCTACTAGGCCACCATCACCCTGATACCAAAACCAGACAAAGATGTCACAAAAAAAGAAAACTACAGGCCAATATCACTGATGAACGTAGATGAAAAAATCCTGAACAAAGTACTAGCAAACAGAATCCAACAGCACATTAAAAGCATAATACACCATGATCAAGTAGGGTTTATCGCAGGAATGCAAGGATTGTTCAATATATATAAATCAAGCAATGTGATAAACCATATTAACAAACTGAAGGAGAAAAACCATATGATCATCTCAGTAGATGCAGAAAAAGCTTTCAAAAATATTCAACACCTATTTATGATAAAGCCCTCCAAAAAGTGGGCAGAGAGGGAACTTACCTCAACATTATAAAGGCCATATATGACAAACCCACAGCCAACATCGTTCTCAATGGTGAAAAACTGAAACCATTTCCTCTAAGATCTGGAACAAGACAAGGTTGTCCACTCTCGCCACTGTTACTCAAAATAGTTCTGGAAGTTTTAGCCACAGCAACCAGAGAAGAAAAAGAAATAAAAGGAATCCAAATCAGAAAAGGAGAAGTAAAGCTGTCACTGTCTGCAGATGACATGATACTATACATAGAGTATCCTAAAGATGTCACCAGAAAACTACTAGAGCTAATCAGTGAATTTGGTAAAGTAGCAGGATACAGAATTAATGCACAGAAATGTCTTGCATTCCTATACAATAATGATGAAAAATCTGAAAGAGAAATTCAGGAAATACCCCCATTTACCACTGCAACAAAAAGAATAAAATACCTAGGAAGAAATCTACCTAGGGAGAGAAAAGACCTGTATGCAGAAAACTATAAGACGTTGATGGAAGAAATTAAAGATGGTACAAACAGATGGAGAGATATACCATGCTCTTGGATTGGAAGAATCAACATTCTGAAAATGACTATACTACCCAAAGCAATCTTCAGTTTCAATGCAATGCCTGTCAAACTACCAATGTCATTTTTCACAGAACCTGAACAAAAAAATTCACAATTTCTATGGAAACACAAAATACCCCGAATAGCCAAAGCAATCTTGAGAAAGAAAAATGGAGCTGGAGGAATCAGACTCCCTGACTTCAGACTATACTACAAAGCTACATTAATCAAGACAGTATGGTACTGGCACAAAAACAGAAATATAGATCAATGGAACAGGATAGAAATCCCAGAGATAAACCCATGCACATATGGTCACCTTATCTTTGATAAAGGAGGCAAGAATATACAATGGAGAAAAGACAGCCTCTTCAATAAGTGGTGCTGGGAAAACTGGATAGCTACATTTAAAAGAATGAAATTAGAACACTCCCTAACACCATACACTAAAATAAACTCAAAATGGATTAAAGACCTAAATGTAAGGCCAGATGCTATCAAACTCTTAGGGGAAAACATAGGCAGAACACTCTATGACATAAATCACAGCATGATCCTTTTTGACCCACCACCTAGAGAAATGGAAAAAAAAACGAAAGTAAACAAATGGGACCTAATGAACCTTAAAAGCTTTTGCACAGCAAAGGAAACCATAAATAAGACAAAAAGACAACCCTCAGAATGGGAGAAAATATTTGCAAATGAAGCAACTGACAAAGGATTAATCTCCAAAATTTACAAGCCACTCATGCAGCTCAATATCAAAAAAACAAACAACCCAAACCAAAAATGGGTAGAAGACCTAAACAGACATTTCTCCAAAGAAGTTATACAGTTTGCCAACAAACACATGAAAGGATGCTCAACTCACTAATCATTAGAGAAATGCAAATCAAAACTACACTGAGGTATCACCTCACACAGGTCAGAATGGCCATCATCAAAAAATCTACAAACAATAAATGCTGGAGATGGTGTTGAGAAAAGGGAACCCTCTTGCACTGTTGGTGGGAATGTAAATTGATACAGCCACTATGGAGAGCAGTATGGAGGTCCCTTAAAAAACTAAAAGTAGAACTACCATATGACCCAGCATCCCACTACTCAGCATATACCCTGAGAAAACCATAATTCAAATGGGTCATGTACCACAATGTTCATTGCAGCTCTATTTACAATAGTCAGGACATGGAAGCAACCTAAGTGTCCATTGAGAGATGAATGGGTAAAGAAGATGTGGCACATATATACAATGCAATATTACTCAGCCCTAAAATGAAACGAAATTGAGTTATTTGTAGTGAGGTGGATAGACCTAGAGTCTGTCCTACAGAGTGAAATAAGTAAGAAAGAGAAAAACAAATACTGTATGCTAACACATATATATGGAATCTAAAAAAGAAGAAGAAAAAATGGTTCTGAAAAACCTAGGGGCAGGACAGGAATAAAGATGCAAAAGTAGAGAATGGACTTGAGGACAAGGGGAGGGAGTAGGGTAAGCTGGAACGATGTGAGAGAGTGGCATGGACATATATACACTACCAAATGTAAAATAGCTAGTGGGAAGCAGCCACATAGCACAGAGAGATCTGCTCGGTGCTTTGTTACCACCTAGAGGTGTGGGATAGGGAAGGTGGGAGGGAAACGCAAGAGGGAGGAGGTATGGGGATATATGTATATGTATAGCTGATTCACCCTGTTATAAAGCAGAAACTAACACACCATTGTAAAGTAAATATACTCCAATAAATATGTTTAAAAAATGGGTTTTGGTTTTTTCAATGCTTTTTCTATATCTGTTGATATGATCATGTGATTCTTTTTATTTTTAGCCTGCTGGTTAATGGATTACATTAATAATTTTCAGGTGTTGAACAGCTTTGTATAGCTGGGATAACACCCACTTAGTTGTATAATTCTTTTAATACATTGTTCAATTCTATTTGCTAATATTGTTTTGAGGGTGTTTGCATCTATATTCATGAGAGAAGTTGATCTATAGTTTTCTTTTCTTTCAGTGTCTTTGGTTTTGGTGTTAGGGTAATGCTGGCATTATAGGATGAGGTAGGGAGTATTCCCTCTACTTCTATCCTCTGAAAGAGATGATAGAAAACTGGTAAAATTTCTTCCTTAAATATTTGGTAGAATTCATCTGTGAACTCACATGGGCATGATGCTTCATACATTGGGAGTTAATAAATTATTGATTCAATTTCTTTAATAAGCATAGGCCTACTCAGATTGTCTATTTCTTGTGGGTGAGTTTTGGCAAATTGTGTCTTTCAAAGAATTGGTCCATTTCATCTAAGCCATCAAGTTTGTTAGCCTAGACTTGTTCATAGAATTCCCTTATTATCCTTTTAATTTCCACAGGATCTCTAGTGATGTCCCCTCTTCCATTTCTGATATTAGTAATTAGCCTGGTTGCAGGTTTATCAATTTTATTGATTTTTTTTTTAAAAAAACAGCTTTTGTTTTCATTGATTTTCTCTATTGATTTTCTGTTTTCAATTTTATTGATTTCTGCTCTAATACTTATAATTTATTGTCTTCTGCTTATTTGGACTAATTTGCTCTTCTTTTTCTAGTTCCCTAAGGAGGAAACTTAGATTACTGATTTTAGATCATTCTCCTTTTCTACTATATGCATTCAGTATTATACAATTCTCTCTTAGCACTATTTTGGTTGGATCCCGAAAATTTTGATAAGTTGTGTTTTCATTTTTATTTCGTTCAAAATATTATAAACATTTCTCTTGAAATTTCTTCTTTGACCCATGTGTTCTTTAGAAGTGTGTTGTTTAATCTCCATTATTTTGGGATTTTCCAGTTATCTTTTTGTTATTGATTTCTAGTTTTATTCCACTGTGTTCTGAGCTCAGACATTGTATTATTTCTATTGTTTTAAACTTGTCAAGGTGTGTTTTTGGTCTATCTTGATGAATATTCAATGTAGCTTGAGAAGAATGTGTTCTCTGCTGTTGTTGGATGAATTACTCTATTATATCCAGTTGATAGAGGTGTTGTTGAGCCCAACTCTGTCCTTATTGATTTTTTACCTGCTCTGTCTGTCTATTTGTAAGAGAGAGATGTTGAAGTCTCCAACTATGTTAGTGTATTAATTTATTTCTACTTGCAGTTCTATTATTTTTTGCCTCATGTAGTTTGACACTCTCGTTAGGAGCATGCACCTTAAGGATTGTTATGTCTTCTTGGAAATTGACCCCTTTATCAGTATGTAATGCCCTTCTTTTTCTCCAATAATTTTTATAGCTTTGAATTCTCTGTCCAAAATTAATATAGCTATGCTGCTTTCTTTTGATTGGTGTTAGCATGGAATATTTTTCTCCATCTCTGAATTTTTAATCTTTATATTTAAAGTGGGTTTCTTGTAGACCACATATAGTTGGATTACATTTTTTAATCCACTCTGACAGTCTCTCTCTTTTAATTGGTGCATTTAGACCACTGACTTTCAAAGTTATCATTGATATCTTTGGATTAATATCTAACATCTTTGTTATTATTTATTGCCCTTTATCTTTGTTCCTATTTTTGTCTTTCCTTTTTTCTTTTGCCTTAAAAGTTTTTAATTGAGCATTTAATGTGACTCCATTTTCTCTCCTTTTTCAGCATATCGATTCTACCTCTTTAAAAAAGAGTTTTCTGTGGTTGTCCTAGTGTTTGCAATATATATTTACAACTAATTCATGTTACCTTCAAATAATGCTATTCCACTTCATAGGGTGTGTGAGTACATTATATTAACCAAATAATCCTAATTTTTTCATCTCATCCTCTATGTCATTGCAGTTATTATTTCACTTATATTTCATTTACATGCATTTTTATTTTACTTATATTTATTTATATATTTATCCTTATATAGTTACCTATTTATGTATTTATATATACTTATATATATATATAAATACATAAGATATTTACATAAGCATGTGTAATCAAGTACATAGTCATTATTATTATCTTGAGCAATCTGTTCCTGTTAGATCAATTAAGAAAATAAAAATAAAAGTTTTAATTTTATCTGCACTTATTCTTTCTTCAGTGCACTTTCTTCTTTTATTTATTTTGTAAATTTAGATCCTAGATTCTCAAGCATATTATTTTCCTTTTCCCTTTAACATCGATTTTCTGTAGTCTGAAGATAATGTGCCTAGGTTTAATGTTTGGCATTTTTCTTGCTTGGTGTTCTCTGAGATTCCTGGATCTGTGGTTTGGTATCTGACATTTGGAGAAAATATCAGTCCTTAGTGTTTCAAACATTTCTTTTGTTCATTTTTCTCTTTCTTCTCCTTCTGGTATTCATGTTATACATATGTTACAACTTTTACAGTTGTCCCATACTCCTTGGATATGCCTTCCATTTTTCTTTTTATCAGTCTTTGTTCTCTTTGCTCTTTAGATTTGGAGGTTTCTATTGATATATCCTCAGGCTCAGAGATTCTTTCTTTAGCTATGTCTAATCTACTAATAAGCCCTTGGAAGGCATTCTTCATTTCTGTGACAGTGTTTTTTATCTCTAGCGTTTCTTTTTCCTAAGAAAGATACCCACATCTCTGATGACATTTCCTGTCTATTATTGCACGCTGACTGACCTCCCTGATGATACCTGCTCCACCTCCCACGTCTTCCAGGCTGTGCAGAGGGTGTTTCATACCCACATGTTGGGGCAACACCATAATCCCCAAGAGGCCTCCCAGACAATGCATTGCACTTGAATTACCGCTTGCTTTTTCTTATCCTCTGACTCTAAGAACATAGTCTCCAGTAGGACCTTTCCCCTTCTCTGGTCCACACCAGGGCAGAGGTTAGTCCAGATTCAGTAGTGCGCTGGTAAATATTTAATAATTGTTCTCCAGGAAAAGGAAATGTCTCAATTTGTCGCATTTGCAAGGTTTGTGGTGTAGAGACTCCCATCATGGCCTATTTCAAGTGACCACAACACAGGAAGAGAGAAACACATTCAGAAGTGTTCAGCCCTGAGCTGCAAACCCCAGCACCTCAGAAATATGCCCTGGTACACACACTGCAATTAACCTTGTTTGGCCTTTACATATCAAGTCAGATGGCACACAAAGCTACTCTCTGAAGAAAATACCTGTACTGGAATTTTTTTTCTGAGATTATAAAATGTACAGCTTATTTCTGCTGAAGGAGAAGATGATGGAATTCAGTTGTACCTGAGCAGAGATTTTATAGTCCAGGCACTATGTAAACCAAAGGTTTCTTTAAGCCTTCATCCATTTTTCTTGTTAAGCTGATGGTACAGTTGTGCTGATGTTCATAGCACCAACATGGATTTGTAAATGCTGGAGAAGACCTTAAACTTTGGGTTCCCTATTCCCTATTACTCTGATGTGAGGAGGGAGAAACAGTCCTGATGAGAGGCAAGAAGTAAGTACATGATATTCACTAGACGTTCCTCCTTGAAAAGGCCTACAGAGAATATTAAGAATAGTTTCATAATTGGTTCCAGTATGTCCTTGGTGCTATAAATACCTCACTCGTTATTCAGATGTTATCAGATTGAGTTTATGATAACAATGAAGGCACGTCTCAGACAGGCAATAACGCAAGTGCATAAGCGCCAAAACACTGGAGGAAACATTGTTGGGGAACAGGTTAGTTATACAGTTTCAAAGTATCATCCAGAGACTACTTAATGCTCCAAAAGGAAGGATGCGCCTTTGCAATGGAGAAATCACATAGATCCCATCTTAAACAAATAAACAAACGTCACTAATAGTGAGACCACTGATTCAGCTGCCCCTACCAGCTCCATCTTCTCCATCATCTCCATACACACGCGGCTATAATCAAGTTCAGTGAGTCTCTGAATTCCCTTCTGACAGATCCTATGGCTCTTTAAATGCAGGCTTGCTGTGTTTGGACTTCTGATAGAATGTGAAATGTAACATTGCAATTACTAGTTCTCCTGTTACCTGTTGTGTTTGGAGGAGAGTAAATCCTAGGTGTGTGTTGTCTGCATTGTTTTTAAAGCTGGTGTACACAAACTCAACACTCTAGATGTCAAACCTGAGCTTGTTTACAGGAAGAACTTCTCATCATGAACGCTTGACACTCGCTGGGTATCTTTCTGAGTGTTTCACAAATCCTTTGTTACACCATCTCACACAAGCTGGTAAAACTGGATTTAGATGTGTGCTGTGTGATGCAGTCAAGTCACAGTATATAATTTATGAGTTTCAAATGTATTTTATTCATTTATTTAAAAATTCGTTATTATACATAACAGGATTTATCGAGTTTTAGAAGAGAAATCATGGTTTTGTAATCCACCTTTTAAAATATCCTTGAATTTTTAGTCATCATGACATCATTTTCTAGTGAGAACTGTTTTAAACAGATAAAGAATTTTTAATTATTTCAGGAAATCAAACTCCAACATCAATATGTAAAATCATTTAGCAGAATGGCACAAAAATGATTGATTTCCCACTCTTGGTTGTGTGTCTTCTAGGAGCAGAGTCAAGGATTGAGTGTCTCCATTTTGGGGGGATAAGGTTTAGGTGCACAGCTGAGGGGAACATTATTAAGCCAACTACCACCAGCTTGATCCAACAGGGAAGTGCTGATTGTTGTAAAACACATACTTCAGAATTATCCCCACCAAGAGTGAGAGAGCTGGGGTGTTTACAACCACAGCCAGTCAGACATTGATTAGGAGTGTGTCCATGAAAGAGATTTTAGTCCCAGGCATTTCCTGTGACTGTGCTTCCAGGCCAGAGTGGGTTCTTACAGTCTGAGGACAGCCTTCAAAGATGCAGGTACTAGCCACCAGAAGTCAGCCTGGCTCTCAAGAGATGGGGGGTGGGGGACATCAACAGCATCTGCTACAAGCCCATTTATTTTCAAATGAGGAAAACATTGAAAAGACTAAGGAAGAAATAAATTATGCACACACACAGATAAATGTCAGGCAAAACATCCACTCTCTAGCTTCTGTGGAGTTCAGAAAAGCCATAGTAGTGCAGTGATGAGTAATATTTTAAAGACCCACCTCCCCTCGATGAACTCAGTCCTGTCTTTGTCATGTTGATTGAGGTGCCATCATCTAGAGTTTGATTTGGCTTCCCAAAGCATTCTGAAAAATTCCTCTAAAGTTGTGAAGGGGTACTTACCACATTTCAGACTATTTGGAGGACTAAGAGCTAATACCTACCTACACCATGCTGTGAATGAGTCTGAGTAGACTCCATTCTTCCTGATACCTGAGAGAAGGCATCCGTACTGAAGGAACACAGGGGTTATTGATGTTAAGAGGGAGAGGAGGAGTTATAATGAGCTACCTGATGCCCAGCCCCTGGAACATTTTCAAATACTCACTTCCAGGGTTATCTGTTCCTCTATGAAAGCTCGTTCCCCAAAACCTGTCCCTCTGGCCTCAGGGAAAAGTCTTACTCTTAATGAGGGCCAATTTCAGAGATTTGGATGTAACAATGAACATAACTCTGCAACCAGCGGACTTGCTCTCTCCCCTGGCCTTCCCTCCACTCACTGGCCTCCTGCCTCTTCCCTGTGCTCTCATACTCCACATCTGTCTTTTCCCCTGGGCCTGAGCCCCTGCCTTGAAAGACTCCGTTCCTCTTTCCCTTGGTGGGGACTTCTGTCCGTCCACCCCCTCCCTTTCCTAGCCTAGAAACTGAGACTCTGCTAAATGTGGACCCTCTGTGCCTGCCTGGGACTAGACTTTCCTCTATGTTCAGACCTCCGTGTTCTAGCTCTCTTCTAGAACCCTGCCTGTCAACTCTACCTGATTTTCTTGAATTGTGCATTTCCTTTCAACAAAGAACCCAAGGATGTTCCTACTTCAACTTCTACTGCGTCCCATCAACCCCAGCATCCAAGGCTCAGGGCATCAGGTGATCAGCACCCAGGAAGTACAAAGAATGCTCAGGGCAAGAGAAGACAGAAAGCAGATGGTAGTGAGACCAGCTAAGCAGAACAGGGCAGCAGCTTTTGCCTCTGCCATGAATGCATTTACACACACCACTCCTCACTGTAATAGGGATACCTTAAGGAGAAGATACGCACTAGCAGATGTTTGGGTGAGAAGTTCTGATATGATTGATGTAGGCACGTACTTTGCATTTGACTTTTATCCCCAGATTTAACATGCCCTGGTAAAAACAGATTTTCTTTTGAGAGTTTCACCTTGATGGCATATGTTCATCATTAGAGCTTAGAAACATGAGATTTTATTTCTCTAATCTAATAGCAGAAAACAACTCAAAGTTCAAACTCAGTGGAATAAATGTTGTAGTTTAGATTTATCTTTAAAAATCATTTACTTTTCAAACTAATTGTCAAAAATTAGTGGGACAAAAGAGGTCCAATTTTAATACACAACCAAGTGGGATGTAAATGAGTTTAAGAAAGAGAATAAAGTCTAGTTAGTGAGCCTGGAAAATACTCTTACTCTCAGATGTCTGGAGTCCTTGCTTATCTGTCTCAGCACCAAGGGAACAATAGGCAGTAAAGACCTTCAGCCTGAAGTCTTGGTGCTGGTAAATTCCTTAGCAAAATTGGCTCTAGCCTGATTATTTTCAGACAACTCAAACCCAGTAGCAGAGCTAGTCTGGGATTAGTATTGCTGCTTGAGGTTGGTAAATGACATGGCTAGGCTTGGGCACCTCTGTGCAACTTCACTCACCATGGTTCTGTGGCTTTTCCACTTTCCCTTACTGTCTTTGTCTGTAAATGCAGGTTACAAGAGATACTGTTGCTTCCAGCTACAAGGTGGTGTGACACAAAGATATGATCGTGGTGTCACAACAGCTCAATCTGAAAAGATCAGGCCCAGTAGAAGTATAAATGCATGGACCATTTTTAGGTTTTAATTCTTACAAATTCAGGCATATACTGATTAAACAGGAGGAAGGCAGAGAAAAATGAAACCCGAAACGTAAAAGGGGGATGAGTGAAATGTATACAGATTTTCTATAATCTCTGTTAAAGGAGAGGTTGTGATTTTCATTTCCCCCACTCCTAGAAAAAATAAAGTCCCTTTTTAAAAACTTTATTTTATTTTTTGGCCATGCCGCACAGCCAAAAAATGCAGGATCTTAGCTCCCCAACCAGGGATTGAATCCGTGCCCCCTGCAGTGGAAGCACAGTGTCTTAACCACTGAACCACCAGGGGGGAAATATCCCTTTAAGTTTTAGAGTTAGGTTTATAATTTATAGTTAAGAAATTAAAAAGGGGTCAAGGAGGAAAGTGGAAGGGTTATATCACTAAGGAGGATTTGCCTCCCCTGTAAGAACACAAGTGTGCCCCTTTTAAGAAGCTCTTCTATCACTTTATGTATAAATATAAATAAGCCACAGTGAGAGGATTTATTGTGTTTCCTAAATACACGCTACACTGTACAGTTCCAGAGATGGTACAAGGCTTGCTAAGTGAGAGACAGAAGTCAGCCATGGTAGACCACCCACATCCACAGCAATTATTTATTGTCTGTTAGTCAAACATCAAATATGGTTCTCTGTGAATAGATTGTGCTGCTTATAGAGCACAAACAATAATGGCAATAACACATTCCTTGATTTTTAAGATATTTTTATATCGATTATCTGAGTTGTACAAGAATCACCCTAAGTACATAACACAGGCATGATTAACCCTGAGTCCTCTGTGGTGAGGTGATTTCGTGGAGGTCAGGGATCAGTGTTGGCGGAATAAACACAGTATCCTGAGATGAAGTCTAGAGGTCATTTGAACAGCTCTATCTCTGGATTTTGCCCAGGGGATTGTAATGGTGAGAAATTCAAATTTGCAACCCTAGCCAGAGACAAAAAAATTACTTACAATATATAGTTTCCTAACCTTATTTTTTTCCCTTTCAAAAATGTATACTTACTTAAGTCAACCTAAATGTGAAACCATCAACTTTGAAATTTTTGCCACTTCCTTCACCTTTCAGAAATAAGAACAGCTCTATAGTCTATTCGTATGTTTTCCTTTTCTTCATTTAAAAAATAACTTTATTGAAATATAATTCACACATCATAACATTCACCCATTTAAAGTGTACAATTGAATAGTTTCTAGTACATTCACAGAGTTGTGCAACCATCACCAAAATCAACTTTAGAAGTATTTTTACCCCAAAAGAAACCCTATACCCGTTAGTGGTCTATTTTTCTCCATTTCCTCTCATCATCCCCCAGTGATTACTAGTCTATGTGTTGTCTCAGTAGATTTGCATATTGTGGACATTTAATATACATAGAATTATACAATATGTGGCCTTTGTGATTGTCTTCTTTTACCTAGCATAATGTTTTCAAGGTTTATCCATGCTGCAGCATATATCAGCACTTTATTCCTTTTCTTTGCTGAATAATATTCCACTGCATGGATATACCTCTTTCACTTATCCATTCATCAGTTGACAGAGATTTTGATTGTTTCCACCTTTTGATTATAATAAGTAATGCTACTATAAACATTCAGGTACAAGTTTAGTGTGTGTGTGTGTGAATGTATGTGTATATATATATATATTTCTTTTGGGTATATAACCAGGAGTGGAATAATGGGATCATATGTTAATTCTGTGTTCAATGTTTTGAGGAATTGCCAAACTCTTTTCCAAAGTGGCTGCACCATTTTCCATTCCCACCAACAGCAAATGAGGGATCCAATTTCTCTACATCCCTGTCAACACTTATTATTACCTCTTTTTGGTTTTAGCCATCCTGGTAGGTGTAATGTGGTATCTCATTGTGGTCCCTCAATTTGTAGAAGTTTACTGAAAATATGAACAGTAACAGGATACTTACTAATTATAGTAATTATTGTTCATTTCTATTGGTTTAATGATGATGACAGGAATGTTCTTCACAATAATTTGAGAAGAAAAGGGGTTGGGAAGGAGAGTATAGATGAAGCAAGATTGACCATAAGTTGATAATCACTGAAGCTGGGAAATAGGCATTTGGACACTCATTTTACTATTTGCTCTGCTTATTTCAATGTTTGAAATTTTCTATTTAAAATACTATTTTTAAGTTTACTGTAAACTTATATTAAAAACTTTTAGCATCCTGGTGTGAAATTTGCCTAGATTTGGACAACTGGGTTTATTTAAAATGACTGTATATTCTCTAATCAACTTTGTATCCAACTCAGGTTTAATTTTCCTCTATAAAACACTTAATTTTTTTTTATTTCCAGCAGGCTTATCAGTTCCTTTAATGAAGAAAATGGAAACACAACAAAAATTAAATAACTTTCTCTTATTCTATAATTTTTTGCTAGATTCCCCTGGCCTATCAGTGGTTTCAAGCCTCTGAAAAAACAGTATTCCACAATGATATTTAAGACAGTCAGTAGCTTTTAAACTTCTGAATGACATCCACTGTTAGAAATTCATTGAATATTGCAACACAGTACTAGCATATGTGTATATTAGTATGAAAATTCCTTTCACGCTGCTTCTCTATTCTTTCCTGTTCTACTTTATTTTTCTCTATTATGTATTTTTTTCTTAATTATGGCCATGGTATATTAAATTGATTCCATAAACATAGTGAATCATAGTTCAAAAAACAATGGCTTGAAAAAACATTATTTTAGATGGAGAAATAACAATTATTATCTTCTTAAAGAATCTAGTAGAGTTTTCTTGAAATTTCCCAAAACAATTGTGTTTGATTAATACAATGATCCAATAATTCTTAATAAAACCAAACCAACTTATCCAGTACTTTGTTTCACTCACATTTCTTCTTCCATTAAAACTGATGGTTACATTCATCATTTGGTACTCAGCATTACATTGGATCTTTGGTCTAATTTATTTCCATGGATAGTATAGCAAGCCAGGAATGGCATAAAGGCTAACAGAGACTCCTAAACAATTTATATAATCTAATACAAACTTCTCTCATTTCAATAAAGCATTGTGACTCAAAGTTATCAAGTGATTTGCATTAAGAGATAGTCAGCATTGCTACAAAAATCCAGGGCTTCTGATTCCTAGACGAAGTCTTTGATGGATGAATTTCTTTTTTTATTTTGGAATTTTATTGAAGTATAGTTGATTTAAAATGTTGTGTTTAATTTCTTCTGTACAGCAAAGTGACTCAGTTATACACATACATTCTTTTTCATATTCTTTTCCATTATGGTTTACCACAGAATAATGAATATAGTTCCCTGTGCTATACAGTGACACCTTCTTTAGCCATTCTGTATATAATAATTTGCATCTGCTAATCCCAAACTCCCAATCCTTCCCTCCCCCCTCCCCCCTTGGCAATCACTAGTCTGTTCTCTATATCTGTGAGTCTGGTTTTGATTCATAGATATGTTCATTTGTGTAATATTTTAGATTCCACATATAAGTGATATCATATGGTATTTGTCTTTCACTGTCTGACTTACTTCACTTAGTATGATCATCTCTAGGTCCATCCATGTTGCTGCAAATGGCAATCTTTCATTATTTTTAATGAATGATTTAATGGCTGAGCAATAATCCATTGTATATATATATATATATATGTATACATGTGTGTATATATATATATATATATATACACACACATGTATGTATACCACATCTTCTTTATCCATTCATGGATGAATTTCTGATAGTGTGACCAATTATCAGACGGAAGCCATTTTCATAAGAGATTATTGTGGATGCATATGTTTCAATTACTATTTTCCTCTACAAAATCTGTTTGCAACACTAGGTAAATCGAAATCAACTAATTAAAAAATCGTGTCCCCCAACAAGGTGCAGTTATGTGAAAATGGTGAAGAAAGAAAAATGAAATAATACATTATCTATCTTAAAAAGTTGTTTTCACAGATTCTCCACACTTAGTTCTTCTTAAATGCTAAATGTACGATTCTCAAACTCACTTTTGCCATTTCCTCACTATTCTTTTTTTTTAAACATCTTTATTGGAGTATAATTGTTTACAATGTTGTGTTAGTTTCTGCTGTATAACAAAGTGAATCAGCTATACATATACATATATAACCATATCCCCTCCCTCTTGCGTCTCCCTCCCACCCTCCCTATCCCACCCCTCTAGGTGGTCACAAAGCACCGAGCAGATCTCCCTGTGCTATGCAGCTGCTTCCCACTAGCTATCGAATTACATTTGGTAGTGTATATATGTCAATGCCACTCTCTCACTTCGTCCCAGCTTACCATTCCCCCTCCCTGTGACCTCAAGTCCATTCTCTACATCTGCAACTTTATTCCTGTCCTGCCCCTAGGTTCTTCAGAACCTTTTTTTTTTTCTATTCCATATCTATGTGTTAGCATACGGTATTTGTTTTTCACTTTCTGACTTATTTCACTCTGTATGACAGATTCTAGTTCCATCCACCTTATTACAAATAACTCAATTTCGTTTCTTTTTATGGCTGAGTAATATTCCATTGTATATATGTGCCACTTCTTCTTTGTACGTTCATCTGTCAATGGACATGTATGTTGCTTCCATGTCCTGGCTATTGTAAATAGTGCTGCGATGAACATTGTGATACATGTCTCTTTTTGAATTATGGTTTTCTCAGGGTATATGCCAGGGAGTGGAATTGCTGGGTCATATGGTAGTTCTATTTTTAGTTTTTTAAGAATGCTCCATACTGTTCTCAATAGCGGCTATATCAATTTACATTCCCACCAACAGTGCAAGAGGGTCCCCTTTTCTCCACACCCTCTCCAGCATTTATTACTTGTACATTTTTTGATGATGGCCATTCTGACTGGTGTGAGGTGATACCTCATTGTAGTTTTGATTTGCATTTCTCTAATGACTAGTGATGTTCAGCATCCTTTCATGTGTTTGTTGGCAATCTGTATATCTTCTTTGGAGAAAGGTCTATTTAGGTCTTCTGCTCATTTTTGGATTGGGTTGTTTGTTTTTTTGATATTGAGCTGCATGGGCTGCTTGTATATTTTGGAGATTAATCCTTTGTCAGGTGCTTCATTTGCAAATATTTTCTCCCATTCTGAGGGTTGTCTTTTTGTCTTGTTTACGGTTTCCTTTGCTGTGCAAAAGCTTTGAAGTTTCATTAGGTCCCATTTGTTTATTTTTGTTTTTATTTCCATTTGTCTAGGAGGTAGGTCGAAAAGGATCTTCCTGGGATTTATGTCATAGAGTGTTAGGCCTATGTTTTCCTCTAAGAGTTTTATATTGTCTGGCCTTACATTTAGGTCTTTAATCCATTTTCAGTTTATTTTTGTGTATGGTGTTAGGGAGTGATCTAATTTCATTCCTTAAATGTAGCTGTCCAGTTTTCCCAGCACCATTTATTGAAGAGGCTGTCTTTTCTGCATTGTATAATTCTTGCCTCCTTTATCAAAGATAAGGTGACCATATGTGCATGGGTTTACCTCTGGACTTTCTATCCTGTTCCATTGATCTATGTTTCTGTTTTTGTGTCAGTACCATATTGTCTTGTTTACTGTAGCTTTGTAGCATAGTCTGAAATCAGGGAGTCTGATTCCTCCAGCTCCGTTTTTTCCCCTCAAGACTGCTTTGGCTATTCGGGGTCTTTTGTGTCTCCATACAAATTGTGAAATTTTTTGTTCTAGTTCTGTGAAAAATGCCAGTGGTAGATTGATAGGGATTGCATTGAATCTGTAGATTGCTTTGGGTAGTAGAGTCATTTTCACAATGTTGATTCTTCCAATCCAAGAACATGGTATATCTCTCCATCTGTTTGTATCATCTTTAATTTCTTTCATAGGTGTCTTATAGTTTTCTGCATACAGGTCTTTTGTCTCCTTAGGTAGGTTTATTCCTAGGTATTTTATTCTTTTTGTTGCAATGGAAATGGGAGTGTTTCCTTAATTTCTCTTTCAGATTTTTCATCATTAGTGTATAGGAATGCAAGAGATTTCTGTGCATTAATTTTGTATCCTGGAACTTTACCAGATTCATTGATTAGCTCTAGTAGTTTTCTGGTAGCATCTTTAGGATTCTCTGTATATAGTATCATGTCATCTGCAAACAGTGACAGTTTTACTTCTTCTTTTTCTGATTTGGATTCTTTTTATTTCTTTTTCTTCTCTGATTGCTGTGGCTAAAACTTCCAAAACTATGTTAAATAATAGCGGTGAGAGTGGGCAACCTTGTCTTGTTCCCGATCTTAGAGGAAATGGTTTCAGTTTTTCACCATTGAGAATGGTTGGCTGTGGGTTTGTCATGTACAGCCTTTATTATGTTGAGGTAAGTTCCCTCTATGCCTACTTTCTAGAGAGTTTTTATCATAAATGGGTGTTAAATTTTGGTGAAAGCTTTTTCTGCATCTATTGAGATTATCATATGTCTTTTTTCTTCAATTTGTTAATATGGTGTATCACATTGATTGATTTGCATATACTGACTAATCCTTGCATTCCTGGGCTAAATCCTATTTGATCATGGTGTACGATCCTTTCAATGTGCTGTTGGACTCTGTTTGCTAGTATTTAGTTGAGGATTTTTTGCATCTATCTTCATCACTGATATTGGCCTTTAGTTTTCTTTTTTTGTGACATCTTTGCCTGGTTTTGGTATCAGGGTGATGGTGGCCTTGTAGAATGAGTTTGGGAGTTCCTCCCTCTGCTGTATTTTGGAAGAGTTTGAGTAGGATAGCTGTTAGCTCTTCTCTAAATGTTTGATAGAAATTGCCTGTGAAGCCATCTTGTCCTGGTCTTTGTTTGTTGAAAGATTTTTAATCATAGTTTCAATTTCAGTGCTTGTGATCTGTCTGTTTATATTTTCTGTTTCTTGCTGGCTCAGTCTCAGAAGGTTGTGCTTTTCTAAGAATTTGTCCATTTCTTCCAGGTTGTCCATTTCATTGGCATAGAGTTGCTTGCAGTAATCTCTTATGATCCTTTGTATTTCTGCAGTGTCAGTTGTTACGTCTCCTTTTTCATTTCTAATTCTGTTGATTTGAGTCATTTCCCTTTTTTTCTTGATGAGTTTGGCTAATGGTTTATCAATTTTGTTTATCTTCTCAAAGAACTGTCTTTTAGTTTCATTGATCTTTGCTATTGTTTCCTTCATTTCTTTTTCATTTATCTCTCATCTGATTTTTATGATTTCTTTCCTTCTGCTAACTTTGGGGGTTTTTGTTCTTCTTTCTCTAATTGCTTTAGGTGTAAGTTTAGGTTGTTTACTTGAGATATTTCTTGTTTCTTGAGGTAGGATTGTATGGCTAAAAACTTCCCTCTTAGAACTGCTTTTGCTGCATCCCATAGGTTTTGAGTCATCGTGTTTTCATTGTCATTTGTTTCTAGGTATTCTTTGATTTCCTCTTTGATTTCTTCAGTGATCTCTTGGTTATTTAGTAGTGTATTGCTTAGCCTCCAAGTTTTTGTATTTTTTGTAGTTTCTTTCCTGTAATTGATATCTAGTCTCATAGCATTGTAGTCTGAAAATATAGTTGATACGTTTTCAGTTTTCTTAAATTTACCAAGGCTTGATTTGTGACCCAAGATATGATCTATCCTGGAGAATGTTCCGTGAGCACTTGAGAAGAAAGTGTACTCTGTTGTTTTTGGATGGAATGCCCTCTAAATATCAATAAATTCCATCTTGTTTAATGTGTCATTTAAAGCCTGTGTTTCCTTATTTATTTTCATTTTGGATGATCTGTCCATTGGTGAAACTGAGGTGTTAAAGTCCCCTGCTATGATTGTGTTACTGTCGATTTTCCCGTTTATGACTGTTAGCAGTTGCCTTATGTATTGAGGTGCTCCTATGTCAGTGCATAAATATTTACAGTTGTTATATCTTCTTCTTCGATTGATCCCTTGATCAGTATGTAGTGTCCTTCTTTGTCTCTTGTAATAGTCTTTATTTTAAAGTCTATTTTGTCTGATATGAGACTTGCTACTCTGTCTTTCTTTATTTCCATTTGCATGAAATATCTTTTTCCATCCCCTCACTTTCAGTCTGTATGTGTCCCTAGGTCTGAAGTGGGTCTCTTGTAGACAGCATATATACAGGTCTTGTTTTTGTATCCATTCAGCCAATCTATGTCTTTTGGTTGGAGCATTTAATACATTTACATTTAAGGTAATTATAGATATGTATGTTCCTATTACCATTTTCTTAATTGTTTTATGTTTGTTATTGTAGGTCTTTTCCTTTTCTTGTGTTTCCTGCCTAGAGAAATTCCTTTAGCATTTGTTGTAAAGCTGGTTTGGTGGTGCTGAATTCTCTTAGCTTTTGCTTGTCTGTAAAGGTTTTAATTTCTCCATCGAATCTGAATGAGATCCTTGCTGGGTAGAGTAATCTTGGTTGTAGGTTTTTCCTTTTCATCACTTTCAATATGTCCTGCCACTCCCTTCTGGCTTGCAGAGTTTCTGCTGAAAGATCAGCTGTTAACCTTATGGGAATTCCCTTGTATATTATTTGTTGCTTTTCCCTTGCTTTTAATACTTTTTCTTTGTATTTTTTGGGGGGTTGTTTGATTAATATGTGTCTTGGCGTGTTTCTCCTTCAGTTTATCCTGTAAGGAACTCTCTGTCTTTCTTGGACTTGATTGGCTATTTACTTTCCCATATTATGGAAGTTTTCAACTATAATCTCTTCAAATATTTTCTCAGTCCCTTTCTTTTTCTCTTCTTCTTCTGGGAGCCCTATAATTTGAATGTTGGTTTATTTAATGTTGTCCCAGAGGTCTCTGAGACTGTCCTCAATTCTTTTCATTCTTTTTTCTTTATTCTGCTCTGCAGTAGTTATTTCCACTATTTTGTCTTCCAGGTCACTTATCTGTTCTTCTGCCTCAGTTATTCTGTTATTGATTCCTTGTAGAGAATTTTAAATTTTATTTATTTTGTTGTTCATCATTGTTTGTTTGCTCTTTAGTTCTTCTAGGTTCTTGTTAAACGTATCTGGTATTTTCTCCACTTCATTTCCAAGATTTTGGATCATGTTTTCTATCATCACTCTGAATTCTTTTTCAGGTAGACTGCCTATTTCCTCTTCATTTTTTTTGTTTGGTAGATTTTTACCTTGCTCCTTCATCTGCTGCGTATTTCTCTGTCTTCTCATTTTGCTTAACTTACTGTGTTTGTGGTCTCTGTTTCGCAGGCTGCCAGCTCGTAGTTCCCATTGTTTTCGGTGTCTGCCTCCAGAGAGTAAGGTTGGTTCAGTAGGTTGTGTAGGCTTCCTGATGGAGGAGACTGGTCCCTGTGTTCTGGTGGATGAGGCTGTATCTTGTCTTTCTGCTGGGCAGGACCACCTCTGGTAGTGTGCTTTGGGGTGTCTGTGAACTTATTATGATTTTAGGCAGCCTCTCCGCTAATGGGTGGGATTGTGTTCCTGTCTTGCTAGTTGTTCAGCATGGAGCATTCAGCACTGGGGCTTGCTGGCAATTGGGTGGAGCTGGGTCTTAGTGTTGAGATGGAGATCTCTGGGAGAGTTCTCACCAATTGATATTACGTGGGGCTGTGATGTCTCTCATGGTCCAATGTCCTGAACTCAGCTCTCCCACCTCAGAGGCTCAAGCCTGACAGCCGGCCGGAGCACCAAGACCCTGTCAGCCACATGGCTCAGAAGAAAAGTGAGAAAAAAAAGAAAAAATAAATAAATAAAATAAAATAAGTTATTAAAATAAAACATTAAAAAATATATTATTAAAATTAAAAAAGTAATTAAAAAAAGAAGAAAGCAAACAAACCAATAAAGAAATCCACCAATGATAAGATGCACTAAAAACTATTCTAAGATAACATAAAAATCAGAAACTAGTCACTCGCCTTCAGCAAACCCCAAGTCTACAGTTGCTCCCAAAGTCCTCCGCCTCAATCTTGGGATGATTCGTTGTCTATTCAGGTATTCCACAGAGGCAGGCACATCAAGTTTATTGTAGAGATTTAATCCACTGCTCCTGAAGCTGCTGGGAGAGATTTCCCTTTCGCTTCTTTGTTCACACAGCTCCTGGGTTTCAATTTTGGATTTGGTCCTGCCTCTGCATGTAGGCTGCCCTCTGGCATCTGTTCTCTGCCCAGACAGGATGGGGTTAAAGTAGCAGCTGATTAGGGGCCTCTGGCTCACTCAGGCCAGGAGGAGGGAGGGGTACAGAATGCAGAGTGAGCCTGCGGCGGCAGAGGCCAGCATGACTTGCAACAGCCTGAGGCTGCCGTGTTTTCTCCTGGGGAAGTTGTCCCTATATCATGGGACACTGGCAGTGGCGGGCTGCACAGGCTCCCAGGAAGAGAGGTGTGGATAGTGACCTGTGCTTCCCCACAGGATTCTTGGTGGCTGCACCAGCAGTATTAGCATTTCATGCCTGTCTCTGGGGTCCGTGCTGATAGCCACTGCTCGCACCTGTCTCTGGAGCTCATTTAGGCCGTGCTCTGAATCTCCTCTACTCGCACACCCCCAAACAATGGTCTCTTGTCTTTTAAGCAGGTCTAGACTTTTTCCCAGACTCCCTCCAGGCTAGCTGTGGTGCACTGCCCCCCTTCAGGCTGTGCTCATGCAGTCAACCCCAGTCCTCTCCCTGGGATCTGACCTCCGAAACCTGAGCCTCAGCTCCCAGCCCCGCCCCGCGCCGGCGGGTGAGCAGACAAGCCTCTCAGGCTGGTGAGTGCTGGTCGGCACCGATCCTCTGTGGCGGAATCTCTCCGCTTTGCCCTCTGCACCCCTGTTGCTGCACTCTCCTCCATGGCTCCAAAGCTTCCCCCCCCCCGCCCACCCCTCATCTCCACCAGTGAAGGGGCTTCCTAGTGTGTGGAAACTTTTCCTCCTTCACAGCTCCCTCCCAGAAGTGCAGGTTTTGTTCCTATTCTTTTGTCTCTGTTTTTACTTTTTTCTTTTGCCCTTTCCAGGTACGTGTGGATTTTCTTGCCTTTTGGGAAGTCTGAGGTCTTCTGCCAGGGTTCAGTAGGTGTTCTGTAGGAGTTGTTCCACACGTAGACATATTTTTGATGTATTTGTGGGGAGGAAGGTGATCTCCACGTCTTACTCCTCCACCATCTTGAAGGTCCTCCCCTCACTATTCTTACAATGTTTATTCTGTTAGAAGCTGACTACATCTTCAACAAAATCTGATTGAATTCCAGATATGCCTTAATGTTTACAAAGCAACTCCTATGTGTTATATTATGTTCCACCAAAAAGCTGTGTTGAAGTCCGAACCCCCAATACTCAACATGTGACCTTATTTGTTAAAAGAGCCTTAATAGAGTTAAATAAGTTAAAATTAGGTCATTAGGGTAAGTTCTATGCCAATGTGATTGGTGTCCTTATAAAGAATAAAAATTTGGAGACAGACACACACACAGGGATAATCCCATGTAAAGATGAAGGCAGAGCTAGCCCTGAACCAAGAAGGCGGAGTAGAAGGACGTGCTCTCACTCCCTCTTGTGAAAACACCAGAATCACAACAAGCTGCTGGACAATCATCGAACAGAAGACACTGGAACTCCCCAAAGAATATACCCCACCTCCAAAGACAAAGGAGAAGTCACAAAGAGATGGTAGGAGGGGCACAATCACAGTAAAATCAAATCCCATAACTGCTGGGTGGGTGACTCACAGACTGGAGAATACTTATACCACAGAAGTCCACCCACTGGAGTGAAGGTTCTGAGCCCCACGTCAGGCTTCCCAACCTGGGGGTTCAGCAATGGGAGGAGGAATTCCTAGAGAATCATACTTTGAAGCCTAGTGGGATTTGATTGCAGGACTTCGACAAGACTGGGGGAAACAGAGACTCCACTCTTGGAGGGCACACACAAAGTAGTGTGCCCATCAGGACCCAGGGGAAGGAGCAGTGACCCCAGGGGAGACCGAACCAGACCTACCTGCTAGTGTTGGAGGGTCTCCTGCAGAGGCGGGGGGTGGCTGTGGCTCACCATGGGGACAAGGACACTGGCAGCAGAAGTTCTGGGAAGTACTCCTTGGCCTGAGCCCTCCCAGAGTCTGCCATTAGACCCACCAAAGAGCCAAGGTAGGCTCCAGTGTTGGGTTGCCTCAGGCCAAACAACCAACAGGGAGGGAACCCAGCCCCACCCACCAGCAGTCAAGCAGATTAAAGTTTTACTGAGCTCTGCCTACTAGAGCAACAGTCAGCTCTACCCACCACCAGTCCCTCCCATCAGGAAACTTGCACAAGCCTCTTAGATAGCCTCATCCACCAGAGGGCAGACAGCAGAAGCAAGAAGAACTACAATCCTGCAGCCTGTGGAACAAAAACCACATTCACAGACAGGTAGACAAGATGAAAAGGCAGAGGGCTATGTACCAGATGAAGGAACAAGATAAAACCCCAGAAAAACAACTAAATGAAGTGGAGATAGGCAACCTTCCAGAAAAAGAATTCGGAATAATGATAGTGAAGATGATCCAGGACCTTGGAAAGAGAATGGAGACATAGATCAAGAAGATACAGGAAATGTTTAACAAAGACCTAGAAGAATTACAGAACAAACAAACAGAGATGAACAATACAATGAACTGAAATGAAAACTACACTAGAAGGAATCAATAGCAGAATAACTGAGGCAGAAGAACGGATAAGTGACCTGGAAGACAGAATGGTGGAATTCACTGCTGCGGAACATAATAAAGACAAAAGAATGAAAAGAAATGAAGACAGCCTAAGAGAGCTCTGCGCCAACATTAAACGCAACAACATTCGCATTATAGGGGTCCCAGAAGGAGAAGAGAGAGAGAAAGGACCCGCAAAAATATTTGAAGAGATTATAGTTGAAAACTTCCTTAACATGGGAAAGGAAACAGCCACCCAAGACCAGGAAGCGCAGCGAGTCCCATACAGGATAAACTCAAGGAGAAACACGCCAAGACACATAGTAATCAAATTGGCAAAAATTAAAGACAAAGAAAAATTATTGAAAGCAGCAAGGGAAAAACGACAAATAACATACAAGGGAGCTCCCATAAAGTTAACAGCTGATTTCTCAGCAGAAACTCTACAAGCCAGAAGGGAGTGGCATGATATACTCAAAGTGATGAAAGGGAAGAACCTAAAACCAAGATTACTCCACCCGGCAAGGTTCTCATTCAGATTCCATGGAGAAATCAAAAGCTTTACAGACAAGCAAAAGCTAAGAGAATTCAGCACCACCAAACCAGCTCTACAACAAATGCTAAGGGAACGTCTCTAAGTAAGAAACACAAGAGAGGAAAAGGACCTACAAAAACAAACCCAAAACAATTAAGAAAATGGTCATAGGAACATACATATCGATAATTACCTTAAACATGAATGGATTAAATGCTCCAACCAAAAGACACAGGCTTGCTGAATGGATACAAAAACAAGACCCATATACATGCTGTCTACAAGAGACCCACTTCAGACCTAGGGACACATACAGACTGAAAGTGAGGGGATGGAAAAAGATATTCCATGCAAATGGAAATCAAAAGAAAGCTGGAGTAGCAATACTCGTATTAGATAAAATAGACTTTAAAATAAAGAATGTTACAAGAGACAAGGAAGGACACTACATAATGATCAAGGGGTCAATCCAAGAAGAAAACATAACAATTATAAATATATATGCCCCAACATAGGGGCACCTCAATACATAAGGCAACTGCTAACAGCTATAAAAGAGGAAATCGACAGTAACACAATAATAGTGGGGGACTTTAACACCTCACTTACACCAATGAACAGATCATCCAAAATGAAAATAAATAAGGAAACAGAAGCTTTAAATGACACAATAGACCAGATAGATTTAATTGATATTTATAGGACATTCCATCCAAAAACAGCAGATTACACTTTCTTCTCAAGTGCGCATGGAACATTCTCCAGGATAGATCACATCTTGGGTCACAAATCAAGCCTCAGTAAATTTAAGAAAATTGAAATCATATCAAGCATCTTTTCTGACCACAACACTATGAGATTAGAAATGAATTACGGGGAAAAAAATGTAAAAAACACAAACACATGAAGGCTAGACAATACGTTACTAAATAACCAAGAGATCACTGAAGAAATCAAAGAGGAAATCAAAAAATACCTAGAGACAAATGACAATGAAATCACGATGATCCAAAACCTATGGGATGCAGCAAAAACAGTTCTAAGAGGGAAGTTTAGAGCTATACAAGCCTACCTCAAGAAGCAAGAAAAATCTCAAATAAACAATCTAACCTTACACCTAAAGGAACTAGAGAAAGAAGAAGAAACAAAACCCAAAGTTAGCAGCAGGAAAGAAATCATAAAGATCAGAGCAGAAATAAATGAAATAGAAACAAAGAAAACAATAACAAAGATCAGTAAAACTAAAAACCGGTTCCTTGAGAAGATAAACAAAATTGATAAACCATTAGCCAGACTCATCAAGAAAAAGAGGGAGAGGACTCAAATCAATAAAAGTAGAAATGAAAAAGGAGAAGTTACAACAGACACCACAGAAATACAAAGCATCCTAAGAGACTACTACAAGCAACTCTATGCCAATAAAATGGACAACCTGGAAGAAATGGACAAAATCTTAGAAAGGTATAACCTTGCAAGACTGAACCAGGAAGAAACAGGAAATGTGAACAGACCAATCACAAGTAATGAAATTGAAACTGTGATTAAAAATCTTCCAACAAACAAAAGTCCAGGACCAGACGGCTTCACGGGTGAATTCTATCAAACATTTAGAGAAGAACTAACACCCATCCTTCTCAAACTCTTCCAGAAAATTGCAGAGGAAGGAACACTCCCAAACTCATTCTATGAGGCCACCATCACCCTGATAGCAAAACCAGGCAAAGATACTACAAAAAAAAGAAAATTACAGACCAATATCACTGATGAATATAGATGCAAAAATCCTCAACAAAATACTAGCAAACAGAATCCAACCACACACTAAAAGGATCATACACCATGATCAAGTGGGATTCATCCCAGGGATGCAAGGATTCTTCAATATAGGCAAATCCATCAATGTGATACACCATATTAACAAATTGAAGAAGAAAAACCATATGATCATCTCAGTAGATGCAGAAAAAGCTTTTAACAAAATTCAACACCCATTTATGATAAAAACTCTCCAAAAAGTGGGCATAGAGGGAGCCTACCTCAACATAATAAAGGCCATATACGACAAACCCACAGCAAACATCATTCTCAATGGTGAATAACTGAAAGCATTTCCTCTAAGATCAGGAACAAGACAAGGATGTCCACTCTCACCACTCTTATTCAACATAGTTTTGGAAGTCCTAGCCATGGCAATCAGAGAAGAAAAATAAATAAAAGAAATACAAATTGGAAAAGAAGAAGTAAAGCTGTCACTGTTCGCAGATGACATGATGCTATACATAGAGAATCCCAAAGATGCCACCAGAAAACTACTAGAGCTAATCAGTGAATTTGGTAAAGTTGCAGGATACAAAATTAATGCACAGAAATCTCTTGCATTCCTATACACTAATGATGAAAAATCTGAAAGAGAAATTAAGGAAACACTCCCATTTCCATTGCAACAAAAAGAATAAAATACCTAGGAATAAACCTACCTAGGGAGGCAAAAGACCTGTATGCAGAAAACTATGACACTGATGAGAGAAATTAAAGATGATACAAACAGATGGAGAGATATACCATGTCCTTGGATTGGAAGAATCAATGTTGTGAAAATGACTATACTACCCAAAGCAATCTACACATTCAATTCAATGGCATTTTTTACGGAACTAGAACAAAAAATCTTAAAATTTGTATGGAGACACAAAAGACCCCGAATAGCCAAAGCAGTCTTGAGGGGAAAAAACGGAGCTGGAGGAATCAGACTCCCTGACTTCAGACTATGCTACAAAGCTACAGTAAACAAGACAATATGGTACTGACACAAAAACAGAAACATAGATCAATGGAACAAGATAGAAAGCCCAGAGGTAAACCCACGCACCTATGGTCAACTAATCTATGACAAAGGAGGAAAGGATATACAATGGAGAAAAGACAGACTCTTAAATTAGTGGTGCTGGGAAAACTGGACAGCTACATGTAAAAGAATGAAATTAGAACACTCCCTAACACCATACACAAAAATAAACTCAAAATGTATTAGAGACCTAAATGTAAGACTGGACACTATAAAACTCTTAGAGAAAACATAGGAAGAACACTCTTTGACATAAATCACAGCAAGATCTTTTTTGATCCGCCTCCTAGAGTAATGGAAATAAAAACAAAAATAAACAAATGGGACCTAATGAAACTTCTAAGCTTTTGCACAGCAAAGGAAACCATAAACAAGACGAAAAGACAACCCTCAGAATGGGAGAAAATATTTACAAACGAATCAACGGACAAAGGATTAATCTCCAAAATATATAAAGAGCTCATGCAGCTCAATATTAAAAATACAAGCAACCCAATCCAAAAATGGGCAGAAGACCTAAACAGACATTTCTCCAAAGAAGATGTACAGATTTCCAAGAAGCACATGAAAAGCTGCTCAACATCACTAATTATTAGAGAAATGCAGATCAAAACTACAATGAGGTATCACCTCACACCAGTTAGAATGGGCATCATCAGAAACTCTACAAACAACAAATGCTGGAGAGGGTGTGGAGAAAAGGGAACCCTCTTGCACTCTTGGTGGGAATGTAAATTGATACAGCCACTATGGAGAACAGCATGGAGGTTCCTTAAAAAACTAAAAATAGAATTACCATATGATCCAGCAATCCCACTACTGGGCATATACCCAGAGAAAACCATAATTCAAAAAGACACATGCACCCCAATGTTCATTGCAGCACTATTTACAATACCCAGGTCATGGAAGCAACCTAAATGCCCATTGACAGATGAATAGATAAAGAAGAAATGGTACATATATACAATGGAATATTACTCAGCCATAAAAAGGAATGAAATTGGGTCATTTGTAGAGACGTGGATGGAACTAGAGACTGTCATACAGAGTGAAGTAAGTCAGAAAGAGAAAAATAAATATCGTACATTAACGCATATATGTGGAACCTAGAAAAATTGTACAGATGAACCGGTTTGCAGGACAGAAATTGAGACACAGATGTAGAGAACAAACGTATGGACACCAAAGGGGGAAAGCCGCGGGGGGTGGGGGGAGTGATGAATTGGGCGATTGGGATTGACATGTATACACTGATGTGTATAAAATTGATGACCAGTAAGAACCTGCTGTATAAAAAAATAAATTAAATTAAATTAAAAAATTTTTTTTAAAAAAAGGTGAAGGCAGAGACCTGAGTGATGCTTCTGTGATCTAAAGGTCGCCAGCAAACCCCCAGAGGCTAGGTGAGAGGGGTGGAACAGATTCTTCCTCACAGTGCTCAGAAGGAAGCAGCCCTGATAACATCTAAATGTCAGACTTCTAAGCTCCAGAACTGAGACAATACATTTCTGTCCTTGAAGCCATCTAGTTTGTGGTCCTTTGTTATAGCAAACCAAGAAAACTAATACTGTACCTCTGCTGGGAAACCAGTATATTCCTGAATATATCAGTTCTCTCTCACAAGTTAGCTCTTGACCCCCAAGTTTTCATGGATGAGCTATGCAGAACAGTAATGAGCATTCAGTGCAGCCCTGGGGACTTCAGTCCCTCCCATACCTTCTTTCTAGCCCCGATGATGGATGCCCTGCCTCATTCACCCAGAGCTCCAGTTCCTCATCCGTAGCTGTTCACCAAACTTTTCTGCCAAAAGTCCTACCATCACATGTAGGTAATTAAAACTCACTGTCCTCTCATAAGCCAAATAAATTTGAGCTTTTCTGTTTTCAACCTCAAGACTAATTTCAGCATTGTGATATTTTCAAAAGAAATCTAAACTGAAAACCCAAATCTTTAATAGTCACGTAGATCTTTTCTGAAAGTTACCTTGATGGAGAGAGTCATTCACCATACACAATATAACACATAGCATTGTTGCTGTTTAAAATCCTGCCTCTGTCCCCTAGATTGCCTGCCCTGTTGTATTTGTCTTGTATCCTCATGTCTAGCACATTACAGTGTTCAGGAAATGTTTCCTTTTTTTTTTCTGGTGTACAGCAAAGTGATTCATTTATATATTGCATATGTATGTATACATATGTACATATATATTCTTTTTCATATTCTTTTCCATATGGTTTATTACAGGATATTGAATATATTTCCCTGTGCTACACAGTGGGACCTTGTTGTTTATCTATTCAGGAAATGTTTCCTGATTTAACGATTTAATTTCCACATGCAGGGACATTCTTATTCAAGGTTACTTCTACTTATTGATCTTGGTTCTGTTCGCTAAACCATATGGAAGAGGTCTAACCTGTTTTACCATGAGAGACTTTAAAATATGTAATAACCATTAAGTTACCCCTAGTGTGTCTTTTTATCTAAGCTTTACCAATCAGCCCAAGCTTTCAAAAGTGCGTATGAAAAATTCCTCATGAAACTGACTTTCAAATCCCTATCATCACTTCTGTGTTTACATTGGATAGCTAAGAGCACTTTCTTTTTTCCCGTGCTCTGGACGTCTATAAGTGCAACTTCATGTGTAGTGTTCTCCCTCTCGGTGTTATTTTACATATTCCTTCCATAAGTGGACCATGGATATTTCCACACAGTTGTGGATGCAAACGTTACAAAGGAGATATTGTTATAGCATCGCATCAAGTGTTCTGTGGGATGGCAACTGTCTGTTTTCCGCCTTCACTGGATAAGGGTTTTAACCAGCTTTGAATCCACTGTTTCCTCCTAGTCAATAGATATATGTTGAACAACCTCATCAAATTCCTTTCCTTGCTAGTACTATGATTCACCATGTTTATGGCATTTCTCTGTTTTATGAGACAGAGAGGAAGAAGATTAAAAATTGTGGAGAGGAACTTACACTTTTATCCCTCTTGCAATGACTGTTTTGACAGATACTTCCCTGACTTTCTTTTTCTCCACTTTTCAAACTTTTAATCCCTTGAATTTATATAGTTTTTTTCTTCAGATCTTCATGATGTTTCCCACAAGGCACTTAACAGTCTCTGTCACTGAGAAAGAATATCGATCCTAGGAAGGACACTGATTTAAATGTCTGTAGCCAATCGCATAGAAATGTGACTAAATTCCACTCAAGTTTAATCTCTTCATGTTAGACAAGTTAGCTTTCCCTTCTTTAAGAAGAGATGATTATATCTGTCTGTTATATGGAGAAGAAACATGTGAAATCACCTGTATGGATAAATCTCTCCATCAGAAATGGCTCTCCTCCTATCACTGAAATACATAAAGCTCTTTTAGGGCTTTCTGAGAACCAATATATAGTATGAAAGTTGAAAAGAGTTCATAAAGTTGCTAGCTGCTCTAATCGAGTTCTATTAGTATGGAGATATTACAGAAGTAATAAGGTTTGTCAAAGGTCATTATACCTATATGTATCTACCCATCCGTTCAAGCAATTATAAAAACACATTCAGCTTATGCTGTGAGAGATATAAAGATGAACCAGACACTGATTATATCCTTGAAAAAGCCATAGTCAGTTACAGAAGACAAGAGAATGGATACACACTTAAATAAGATGATACAGGGAAGACCCTACACATGCTTGGAGACATGGTCCCATGCAAGTGTCAAAATTAGCTCTGAAAGTAAGATAGTATTTAATAAATTAGAATGCGGGGAATGACTCCAGAAGTGAGAGTAGAGAGAATAAAGTCTCCTGGGCAAGAAATCAAAACACTCATGATAGGAATATCCAGTTCATTCCAGTTAGTGAAAGAACTACATGATGCTGTGTAATTGGGATGTGATGCCATCATGGATCAGTCATGTCTGCACACCAGCATGGGGAGGAGGAGGGCAGGAGATGGACTTCTAATGAGGGCATTTGAGTCAAGAAATAGCATGGCAGAATCATGAGAAATTACTGGTGTTTATTCCCATAATTTCTAATGAGTAACACCAGACAAAATCCCAAATTCTTTAAGGGCTGCATTATTTGAAAGCAAATTGGAATTTTTGTGGGTGCCCTAGATGGCCCGCAATATTTTTTTTCAAACTGTGATGCCCTTAAGAAAATAAAATTCCTAATGGGAAATGACTAATTTGGGGAGTTGGTAAGACCAGGTTTCAAAGGTGAACTCTGTCCTTTATGAGCTGTGGGGAGTTTACACGTGAACTGACCTCACCTACAGTATGCTGTAAATAGTAGGGACGCAAATAGTGTCAGGAATGCTCAGAAATCCAAACTAGCTGACTGGTATAAGACACATGACAAGCAGAAAATCTTGGAGGAAGTCCCCAATATTTTTCTCCATGTTCTCTTTCCAGAGATGTTTAGAAAGGGAAAGAAATGGCATGTATAGATTAATTATTTCAGATGAGTTTTGATCACACTTTCTTCCATAAACAAATTACTGGAATATTAACTATATCTATTTATACATGGGATATATGACAATCTTAAACATAAAATTCCTCATCTCCCTTAGGCTTTCCCACCTCCCTCCCTCATTGGATCGGTACCCTTTCAGGAGGAGCAGGAGGCAAAACTGACAATACGGTGATAGGATTGTCAAAAGATGCAAACTGCCATCTCTATATAAAGAGAGATAGGACAGCTTTCCAGAGGCAGTTAGAGGACATCTTTATGGAGGTCAGCTCAGTCCTTCTAAACTGGGTTTCTATGTGCTTTATGGTTCTACCAGTTTTCTTTCTAGCAAAGCAAGTCCCTCTTTATCCTCAGAATTTATTTAAGAGTAAGGACATTTTATACCAATCAAATCCAACTTCTATGAACCAGAGAGAATTTACCTTGAGGCTAATGAGCTCAGAGCCCCTCACTTTCACAAATATGTACTTAATTTTCTATTAGTAAACCTTCTTTAATTTATAGAGAATTTCCTAAATTATACAAGCTTCAAGCCATAAGAAGCCCTTGAATATACAGTCAGTGAGGTCAAGCCAAGCCCTCTTTCACCTCTTCCACTGGCTCCCAGATCCCGACGCATGAAGTGCCAAAGACTCTCCCCAACGTCCTCCTCAGACTCATTTGTCACACCTCCTCTCATTCACCATTGCCACTTGCATCACTACTTGACCATATCACTTCTCACACTGGGGATTTTATGCAAACTCTTCTCTCCAGCTGGAATGCTGTTTTCCCTGAATCGCCCTTCCACATTCAACTCAAATGTCAACCCTGCAATGCTCTTCCACGATCTCTAGGGACAATGTAGTTGCAGAGTACTTAGTCCATCCTCTAGTCTAGCACTCTCCATATTGCCTTGTAATTACCTATTGTGTGTCCCTCCTCCACATCACACCGGGAGCAGGGACCTCGTCTTTATTACTTCTTTATTCTGCGAGCCTAGCACAGTGCCTCTTCCACAACGGTGCTCATAAGTAGCTGGGGGAATGACAGGCCCCCTCTAGAGACCATCACTTTACTTCATTCTGTCCTAATGTCACTGAGGTTAGAGGCAAGAGGAAAATCACTCACTGGGCCTGCTCCACCCACAACCAAGTTTTCATTTTCTCTCTGTTATCAACATGATCAACCCTCCTGCTTTTATCCTCTATTGATTGCAGTCACAAAAACCTATTTCAGAATAATTTTCCAACTTCATCTCCCCTTCCACAAGCTAATGGCATATGCAAATTTGAGTTTAAAAAGTAAATGCTTTGGGACTCCCCTGGTGGCGCAGTGGTTAAGAATCCACCTGCCAATGCAGGGGACAGGGATTCGCGCCCTGGTCCAGGAAGATCCCACATGCCACGGAGCAACAATGCCCGTGTGCCATAACTACTGAGCCCGCGTGCCACAACTACTGAAGCCCGTGCGCCTAGAGCCTGTGCTCCACGACAAGAGAAGCCACTGCAATGAGAAGCCCGCGCACCACAACGAAGAGCAGCCCCCGCTCGCCACAACTAGAGAAAGCTTGAGTGCAGCAACAAAGACCCAACACAGCCAAAAATAAATAAATTAATTTAAAAAAAAAAAGTAAATGCTTTGAATGAAGGTTTTCTACAGCATAAAGGCCAGTTGAATTAGCTTGGCGTACATCTGATCTAAAAGAAGCTGGGCAGTTTCACTGATTTTTCGTGACTACCTCCATCTATCAATATATATCTGAATAAGCCACGCACTGTTCCATAGGTGGACGTGAGCAAACACTCTGAACCCAGCAGGAAGGAAGGGAATGGTGATGCTGACCTCTATTTCCACCATTAACTGATTCACTCATCCATTCATTTAGCATACAGTTATTACACACCCAATAAGTGCCAAGCACTGTTCTATGTTTGGGGATATAGAAATTACCTAGACTCAGTGTTTGCCTGGTCAAGGCATCTAAAGTTCAGAGCAGTGAGCACAGCTCATGATAAATAGTTATGGTCTAATTTAAGAAATGCTATAATAGTAAGTGTTTGGGGGTAGAGCAAGTTGAGATAGACAAATAGAGAGGAAATTTCTACTGGAGTTTGAAAAATGAATACAATTTGAAATATAGATAAGATAGATATCATAAGGGGTTTGGACTTTATCTTGAAAGTATGGGTATCCATTGAAGGGTTTTAAAAAGGAGGGGCATGATCTTTAGAAAGATCACCCTGATGGAAAAGGAGAAAATAGAATACCAGGATGTCAGACTGGAGATGTGAAGGGCAGTTATTCTCCTAACCTAGATGATAAAGTGATGAGGGTCTAGAGCTAGGAAAGTAGGAAAGGTAATGGAGGAAAAGGAAAGAACCTCAAGGATATTTAGGAATAAGCATCCATAGGACACTGTTCTGGATGAATGTCAACAGTGAGAAGAAAGAGTCATTAAGGTGCTTATGAGATTTCTAGTTGGCACTGAACTAGAAAGTAGAGGAAGACTGAAATGAGTGAGAATTTACGTAAGGTGACAGCAGTATGGCCAGAGAGAAACCAAATGATTGGCAAAACAGAAACCTACAGTCACCTTTGAGAAGCCAGGGGAAAATGGGGTTAAAAGTAAAAATGAACTCATGAAGCAGAAAGCTTATAAGCTTATAAAACCAGACCAACATGTAATAGGACAAAGAAATAGATCAGGAAAATCAGTTCATAACCAAGGTTGTGAATAATGAGAAGATGTGAAGAGTCTATTTTTATGTGGTTCTTGTTCTGTGATAAGGAGGATTTCGGTTCCCACAAGCATGCACGTTTTCTCTGTCTGTCTCCCAAATGAAGACAGAGGGGATTCTCCTGGTGAGGGCAGAGAATCCAGCCTGGTTCTAATTAGTGGATCAATCTCAACAATGAAGAGCCTGGAGTAAAAAATTCTCAAGAGTTTTGGGTTTAAGTAAGCTTTATTTTAGATGATTATCCATAGGTAGCAGACCCCAGAGTCTAGAAAACAAACATTCTTGAGAAACCAGCTTCATCTCCAGAGGACATGCACATAGAAATGTGGTACATGCCTTGGGAGTCCGTTGCTCATGGGGCTGAGGATTCCAAGTCTGAAAGGATATCTACTTTTAATACCCATGGCTATGTTGTTTAGGACATTGTCAGAAAGAGTTACACAGTCGGCTGCTAAGTAGCTAGTTATTTCATGACACTTAATTTCACTGACTCAGTTTTCTGTCTGTAAATTGGGGATAATAATTCACATTCCTTGAACTGCAGCCAGAATTAAATGAGATCTAAAGGGCCCAATACAATGCCTCACACACAGTGAGTATTCAGTGCTGGTGATTACTATTCCCCTTGATCCATCGTTCATTTTGTTTTGTTATGATTTGTTTGCACAGGAATTGGTCTAGGCTGGGGTGTAGGGATGAGCCTTCCCTTGGAAGAATTTAAGGAACTAAGTGTGAAAAAATGGGACTAGGAGGACAAAGGCAAGGGAGTTAGGTCATGAGGCTGTGACCAAATCAGAATTTACAAAAAACGTTTTCTCTAAATGAATACAATTTCTTCTAAAGAGAAAAATGACAAGGCTGGAAATTCACTCATCAATGCTGTCATATGTCCTAATGATGCAGAATCTCTGAAACCTGGGACAGTGCCAGCAGAGGAGACTTGGAATGGCCAAGGCTGGCGCATGGGTGTGATCAACTCACCAACCATCCAGAGATAGGGCGATTACTCACATTTTTATGGACAACTAATTGCTAAAGTAGCAGCTTGCTTGAAAGACAGAAACATCTTTTTGAATGCAAGCTGTGTAGTGAGGGAATTGCTTGCCTAAGCAAATTTTTGGGTTAATGGAATACAGACCCTTCTGTCACCATGAGCAGCGTCTGCCTGCATTAAGATTAAATTGTGTATATTGCAGACTGCCCTACATTTTTGCATCAAAAAGAGAGCAGAGAGATGACATTTGCAGTAATTTGGCTAAGGGCTCTAGCAACCTAATTAGAAATGTTCAGTGCTACAAGTTCACAAAATTGTATTGTGGCAACTGCTCTTGAAAATTTAATTCTGAAAATGCAATAAGCAAAACCCGAAACTGGTAGATAACTTAGCACATGTTCTGAGAATAAGTTTGGTGTTAGAAGCAAGAACATAAAAAGCTCCAGGCCCTCAAGACAATGAGAATGAAGCCCCTGTGTTCTTTGAGCCAGATCGTCCTGTCAAGGCCTGGTTCCTGGCTTCTTGAGGTTCAGCTATACTCAGGTTTTTCTCCTCTCCCTACCCCACGCCTCCCCACCCCTTTCCCACACTGTCTCCGGGACAGTGGTTCCTGAACCTCAGTTAGAATAACCTAGAAGGCTTGGTTTAAATTCTCAACCTTTTTTGGATATATGTCTCTTTATTAATCCACTCAACTTATGACTTTGAATGCTTACCCTGTGCCAGGCACCATCTTCCCATCAGCTTTCAATATTTTGAGCTCCTTTTAAGAAAGACCATTATCAGTTTTACTACTCTAGCCACAACAGTGCCCTGGATGTTATCTTCATGATATTCATGATGGATATGCAATAACTATGAATTGATTTTTTTTCCTCTATACCAGTGATTCTCAAACTGAGTGTGCATCAAAATAAATTTAGGAAACTTCTAAAACATACCCGTGCTTGAGCCCTATACCAGATCAATCAAATGAGAATCTCTGGGGTGAGGTCCAGGCATCTATGTCTTAAAAGCTGCCCAGATGATTCAATGTGTAGCTCAGTCTGAGCCCCCTGTGCTGCATCCTTGGGTCTCAAACTTGAATGCAGAGTCACTTGGAGGATCAATTTTGCATACTCTGAGGCTTCAGATCTAGAAACTCTGATTCAGCAGATTTGGGGTCACGGGACCTGTTAATTTTATGAAGCTGCTTCTGGCACAGGTGGTTCATGAAGCTACTTTATGGAAGTGCTCTTGAACCAATCTTGAATAGGCAAGAGTGATTTAAGGAACTTAGGTCAGTCCTTGGGCTTCCATGGTGTTATACATGTTAGTCCCTCAATCTACTCATCTACTCATCCTTCAAGACCCAGTGTCCTCTACAGAAACTTCATGATGTACCCTCCCCACCATGAGTAACTGATCTTTGCCTTCTTATTTGTCTCTGAATCCTTAGCTCCTGGTCTGCTTCCTGATATAAAATAAGAAACTCTTAATACACAGGAAATTGAATGACTCAGCTTGGGTCAGGGTTATTACTGCTAGCCCTAACCTTATAGCTCAAGAGAGACAAACTGTTTCTTAAATCTAAATTCCTGTCCCAGCATCTTGTCAAGTATCCTGGGAACAGGGTCTCTAGACGTCATGTCCTGGCTTATCTTATCATTGTAGGAGCTGGAGTCCTGGCTTTAACCCTTAGCCTGGTATCTGGATCTGACTATCCAGTAGCAGGCTTCACTAACAGAAACTTCTTTTCTGCAATTCTAAATTTCACCTTGTATCAGTCAGCTTTGCTGCAGTAACAAATGACCTCAAGAATCTCAGTGGCTTATAAAAACAGAGTTTTATCTCTCAGTTGCAATGACATGTGGGCTGAGTGACAACATGGCTTTGCAGCTGCTTCAAAATCCAAGATGAAGAAGTATGGATGTTTTCTTGGCAGAAGGAACAAGGGAATTATTGACAGAAATCATGGAATGTTTTATAAACCTAGCATTATGTCACTGGTTCTTCCAAACTTCATTAATCAAATCATATGGTGTGGCCAAACCTGATAATGAGACAGGAGCAATGTTCCCACAGAAAGGTCCCACGAGTCACATGGCAACAGACAGGAATATATAGTTCTTTTATAGGGAAGAGGAAGCACTGACTTCTGAGGTCCCGTCGCTGTAAAATCCCTGCCCATGACACTAGCCTCAACCTTCCTGGTAACGTCCATGATGCCAATTACTTCACATGCCTACACCTTCCAAAATCTGCCTCTTGGACTATCGTCATCTGGACCTGTCTTCTCAGCTTCTTTGTAGAAACATGTTTCTCCAGTTTCCATTTATTCTAGTGCGTCTCTTCAGTATGGTCCTATCATGTTCAGCCATGTCCTAAAACAGAGGTTGCTTGTGGGCAAAATCCAGGCTGCTGCCTCTTTAGTACAGCCCATGGCACTGCTCTAGCAAACTAGCATTTTGAGTCATGCAAGGCAAGCCAGAGTTTTTTCCACTCCAGGTCCCCATTCCACCCCTGGATGCCTTGCCATTGGCCACACCCTGCACTAGTTGCAACCTACATGTTGGGAACTCTGCTCTTTGGTAACTGCTGGGTACTGAGTGGTGGGGTCTTGGACTGGAAGACAGAGAAATCTGGAATCTCAATGAGTAGCCCCAGCCAACCTCGCTAGTTAAGAAGGCCAGGCTCTCTGGAAGAGAAAAGGGCATCTGGATCTGGTGTTGCACAACAATAAAAAGTGAGGGAACACTTCCCCTGACACAACATGACTCCCTCCTCCCTCCAGGTGCAGATCCTCTGAAGAATATCTGTCAGGACCTGAGCCCAAAGCATGCTCACCACCCCAGATGGCCCTGGACCACCCCAGGCCAATGGGGCTTTTTTCTAGTCTCCCTTGTTATATCAACATCCTCAGTTTGGTCCCTTGGCCCCCAAAGTCTAAAATAATTACCATTTATTCCTTTAGAGAAAATATTTGCCATTACTGCCCTAAAATATAGCATCTCCTTTAAAACGTGAGCTTCAAAATTGTTTCTAAAAATGGTCCCAAAGACTTACAGTGTTTCACTGCTCTACCTGGTGCAATTGTTATAAAACAAGTATGAAACTGATTCTATCCAGGACTGCTGATTTCTTTTTCATTTTCAACTTGTCCCAGGAGAATAACTCCAGGCTCGTGGAGTCTGTGTCTTTGTTTTTCTAGGTACTGATTGAGACATAAGGTAAAAAACTGAAGTGGTGAGGAAACAACAGAGGATTTATTTGTGGTTATTAACATTTGCCAATAGTAGTTTCCCCTGAATTCATTTAGGGCCCACAGTGTAGCTGCCCCTGAAAGCAAATAACCGCACCCAACTGGCCAAGGTGCCCTCCGTTTCCACCTTCATTCGGTTGGTGCCTTGGCCATCAGTGGCGAAGATTCATCCAATGCCCTGGTAAAAACACATGACCAGATCCTTCTTGTTTCCTTCCTTTCTGATGGAGGAAATAGGTTTACAAGGTATAAAAGAGATTGCACTTGGTGTAGCTCATAAATTTCCTTCACTAAGTACATAGGAGTGGGATAGTATAGCCTAGCGGTTACAAGATAGATTCTTCTACTGCCACTTAATTGTTATGTGACTTTGGGCCACTTACTTAACCTCTTTGTGCCTGGTTTCCTTGTCTATTACCTATTATACTAATTGAATATAATAATCGTTCTCATCTTGCAACGCTCCAAAAGTGTTAGCTTCTCCCTTTCACTATACTGTTCTAGGGCCAAGGGCCTCTTAGTTGAATGAGGCAGGTTCACAGTTCAACAAGATGAAGAAGGTGCTTATGGAAAAAAATAAAACTAAAATGTAAGGGAGGAAGTGAAACATGAGAAAGTGCAGGTAATATACCACAACCATTCAGAGCAAGAAGTAGCATTATTGCCCATCCTGGATCCCAAGGCTGACATCTGGAGCCATATCATCTGAATAGGAATTGTGCAGGCAGAGTTGGTGGTCAAAGGAATATCATATAGAACAAAGAATAGAAACAAAAGCCATAGAATGTCAAAGCTAAATCCCAATGATCACCCATTTTATAGAGGAGAAAGCCCTGAAATGGGAAGGGTAAGCGTGCATTGGTGGAGAAACAGCCAGATGGAAGACTACTGATGAGCTAATATTTAACACAAACTGTAGGAGCTTATAATACATTGTACAGTTAACTCATTAATATATAGATATTTACCTAAACTAAAATATCAAAAACTTAGATGAAAAATATACATTTAAGAGAGACATATCAATCATGCTCTACTAGCCTAGCTATAGGGCAATCACTAAATAAATTCATCTGGTTGATCCAGATCATAGGTGTCTTTGTGTGTGTGTGTGTGTGTGTGTGTGTGAGTGTGTGTATTTTAAGTGTGTGTGTTTGGGTGTGTACACATGTTTATCCATTATTGCCTAATCAGTGACAGCCTAATCTGAGTCAGAAGACCTGAGTTTGGTTCCAAGTAGAAGTGGTTCTTTGGAACAACTTCTAGCCTGTGCAATCTTAGAACGATTGCATAACCTCTTTGGGGTTCAGCTCCCTATCTACCCAGCCCTGCCTATTTTACTGAGTTGTTGCAAGGATTAAAAGAACAGAAAGGTCAACGTTTGTTGTTTTTTCTCTGTAGAAGTCTGCTCAAGAGTGAAATACCATGATTACTGGGACCCGCCCCCCTACACATACCTGTACGGCTTCTATTTTGCTGCCTGTTTTTGACAGACAGACTATATATGGGGCAGGACATCACAGCATATGAGCATCACAGCATATGAGCACAGGGCCACTAGGAGGGGCGCTACAACCATGAGAATTTCACCTGCTGTAGGTAAAGTGTTTAATGTAATCTTGGAACAAGTGATGAAAAATGATCAGCTTAAAGTGCTTAAGAAGGTTGAATTTTTCAATGCTTTTCATAATTTGAAGAAAAGAAAAAAGGCACCAGTACAGCAGTTACCCAACTGGTTGGACATTGGCATCACTGAGAGAAGTTTTCAAAGCCCCACCAGATCCTGATTAAGAAAATCTTGGATGGCTCATAAGAACCTCTGTTTTTAATTCATCCCAGTATGTCTTACTCGTAGCCAGTCTGAGAGCAGCTAGACTATTCATGCACAGTGTGTTCTGTCTGGTAAAGAAGTGGTGGTCTTTACACACAGGACTGTTGGTTATAAACTCTTCCTCCTAAAAATATTTTTCTCAGTGGATCAAGAAAAGGCCCCAAGAGGACTTTTTAAATAGTTTAAAGAATGCTATTTCTATACACTTTTAGTCTATCCCTTCATTCAAAGCTAAGGGAATAAGCTAAGCTCGTGCATCTTGCCCTAGTGATTTGTTTCCACCATAGTTTTGGGTCCTTTTTCCAAAGGATCGATGAGTTATCCTCCAATCCAGAAACTTCATTAACCAATCAATCAATTAATCAGTAAAATTGCTGTTTATGACTGCTGGCCCAAGTTGTTTGTGTGATCTATCATGATATATTTGGGTGGCGGTAGAGGGGTCTGTATTAAATGTGTGATGACTTCAGAGGAAAGAAGAGGGAGCAATGTCAGAGACAGCATCCATTCTCCCCCTGATCTAGCAATGCCGACCTCCACTCAGTTGGATAATGACCAACTGCTTCATGTGGTTAATGTGTCTCTGGGGAAAACATCTGTTGGGGGTAGAGAGCTTATATACCAGTGTTCTCCCACCTGCCCTGGAGACTACTGAGACCAAGAGGCTGCTTTAGTAAAATGAGAGAATGCGGGCAATCCACCTGTCTCCTAACACTTTGGTATTTATGTTTCAGCATTTGTATGACAGGACACAACCTGAGAGGATGTGTTCAATTGATGTATTTTTACTAATAATTTTAGAGCATCAGTGTTTACTTTTTCCATGTGTTTCTTGGTGATTCAGTGGCTCCCTCTTTTCTGATGTACAAAATAGCTTGATACAAATCCGGTGCCCAAGTTCAAAGTGAAAATTCAATTCCATAAATATTCTTAAATGTCCACTGCAAGCTTGTATAATATGATGCTATGACTTGGACTTTCAAATTTAAAAATGAAGTGTTCACCTTTAAGTCACAGCATGATTCATCAGATAAAGTTCACAATTTGGGAGTCAGAAAGCTTTGGTTGCAACACATTTTCTACCACAGGCTGACTTTACTGTGTGGGTCACCACTCTTTCCTGAGCCTCAGTTTCCTTATCATTGAGATGGAGATAACGATGCATCCTGTCTTGCTTTATTGTTGTGAGGTATAATGATAATATATGTCTTATACACCAATTTGGCAACTTTCATATGATAAGAACCTGATAAATATTGGCTACCATTGTTATCAGTTGTACTATTAGTAATATCATAGTGATGATAGATACTATTTCAGTTTTACAGAGGTATTAATATTTACTGAAAATAATGATGTTTCAAAGAAATGTATAAGTAAAAGATATAAAATTCTCACCTCTCAAAAGGGGGGTTATTTTGAGTAAAAAAAAAAAAAAAAATACAGTGTTCCAAGAGGGTTAACACAATTAACTCCTACCCGGTAAAATAGCTTCCAATTTCCAACAGCTTTCACACCTGTCTTTCACAATGGCAAAATGATTAGGAAAGTTCAACCATTTGTCTAGAGACACAGCTGCTCAGTAGAAAAGTCAAAAATTCATCTAGACCCATTATAACCTGTGGATTCTATGTGCCAAGTGCTTTTCTCTTGGAGGCTGTGGAGTTGGGGTGCGTGACGGGGAGGAGCTCTGGCCCAGGAGCCAGGAGGATCTGAGTTCTCCAAGTGAGTCCTCCTCTCACGGTGCCCAAGGGCAAACCATTTCTTTCTCGAGGTACATTTTTGGGTTCCTCTGTTTCCCACACTCCATCTACCACATACAAGTACCTGAGAGATAATGTAGGGAAAGGGCTAGCTGCACTGCCTTGATTCCTAGACAGAGTATCTCTCCTGATCCCCCAGTCTCCTTACCCAGTGGTGCCAGACACAAGCATAAAGCTGCCTTCCCATCTTCTGTAAAGTCCAGACCCAGCCCTCCTTCTTTTGCATGAGTCCTGCCCACCCCCTTGAGTCTTCCTTTGTCAAAGAGGCCTCCTACTCAGAGCTCCTATTCTCCTGCCCAGTGTCTACTTCAGTGATGACTCAGACATCTTCTGGGCGTATATGCAGAGAAAACTGTAATTCAAAAATATACATTCACCCCAGTGTCCATTGCAGTGCTATTTACAATAGCCAAAATGTGGAAGCAACCTAAATGCCCATTGATAGATGAATGGGTAAAGAAGATGTGGTATATATATATATACACATACATACACACACACAGACACAGACACACACACATATACACACAGTGGAATACTACTCAGCCCTAAAGAAGAATGAAATAATGCCATTTACAGCAACATGGATGGACCTAGAGATTATCATACTAAGTGAAATAAGTCAGACAAATACAAATATCATAGATATCACTTATATGGGAATCTAAAAAAATGATACAATTGAATTTATTTGCAAAACAGAAACAGGTTCACAGACATAGAAACAAATTTATGGTTACCAAAGGGGAAAGGTGGGGGGAGGGATAAATTAGGAATTTGGGAGTAACGTATACACACTACTATGTATAAAATAGATAAACAAGTACCTACTATATGGCACAGGGAACTATACTCAATATTGTGTAATAACCTATATGGGAAAAGGATATATATATATCTGAAAAAGAATATATATATATATATATATATATATATAACAGAATCACTTTGCTATACATCCAAAACTAACACAACATTGTAAATCAATTATACTTCAATAAAAAATTAATATAAAAAATGAATAAATAAATACATAATCTAAATGTTCCAAAAATTGGTAAAAAAAAAGAAAGATTCATTGTATGTCTCTGAAGCCCTTGTTACACTTAAAGTAGGAAACGCAGTGAGCGGTGCTGGGAACTTCTTTGGTTCTCAACAAGTATGTATGGATAGGTTACTCAAAAGCAAAAGCAAAATTAAATGAAGAAACTACACTGCTGTTTAATAAGTGTTTGAAATTGAGCCACTTAAGTCCTGTGTTTCTTCATTTACTCTTTAAAATGTACTATCCTCCCAAAATGACCCTGTTACTTCCCTATAGATGATGTAGCAAATTACCACAAACTTAGTGGTTTAAAACAATACAATATGTTCTCTCTCTCCCAGTTCTGGGAGTCAGAAGACTAAAGTTAAGGTGTCAGCAGGGCTGTGTTCCTTCTGAGACTCTAGAGAAGACTCTATTATATTTCCCTGCCTTTTCAAGCTTCCAGAGGTTACCTACGTTCCTTGCCTCTTGGCCGCTTCTTCTGTCTTCAAAGAGGATCACTCCAACCTCTGATTCCATTGTCACTTTTTTTTTCTGACAAATTTGAGCATCTTGCCTCCTTCTTATAGACTCTTGCAATTGCATTGGGCGCACTCTGATAATCCAGGATGATATCCCCGTCTCAAGAGCCTTCATCACACCTGCAAAGTCTCTTTTGCCATGCAAGGTAGGATATTCATAGGTTGCAGGGATTAGGATATTGACATCGTGGGAGTCCATTACTCTGCCTACCAGAGGCCCCTGCTTCATAGAATTCTGTGAGACTTACAGAAATATAAGGGGCAATGATAATTCATTAGTATTTATTTTTATGCCTATAATCAGAATAGAAAAAAGACAAAGTATTATTACTCTTTCACCAACTCACCTGAGTCTAAAAATCACCTCTCCCTTCCTGATCAGCTGGTTTTATAATCACCTCTATCTCCCTGTGACATGCGGACATGGGGCAGGAAGACAGAGGAAGAATTGTTAGGCTCCTTTTTGTCCCAGAGTGGAGTATAGGTCACTCTCTTTTCAGCATTTTCTTATCTATAGCATTAACCCTGTCTGACACTTCCAATTGCTTTGTTCCATTACTCAGCTCAATGGACCCAGGGTCTGCAAAAGAATGACATGGGACCTATTTAAAACTAGGAGCTGAACTCAGTGGTCTCCAGCTGACTTTCAATCTCCCAGATCCCAGTTCTTTCCTCAAACTCTCTTAATTGTGCTTACTTCCCATGATGGTGTCAGGTGTAAAGTTAGATAGCAACTCTTCCATTCACGTATTGCAAGTTTTCTATCTGCTGGCGTTTAAATGGGACAAAGCATGTCTCCTGAACAAAGATCTGAAGGTTTCTCTCATTTGTTCACAATTGTTTAAAGGTCTCACATAGCTATTTGTGGCAGTCTGAAGATTCCATTCTGTGATTTTCATTAACTTTCTAGAAATCCAGTTAGATTTTCCTAAGTACAGAAGTCAGTACCATAGGAAGAGGCTTGATTTTTAGCCAGCAAAATTCAAATCATCTGAGTGACTACATGAATTCCGAAATCACTGAGAATAGACTGAAACTTCTTTCATGGGTGCTCATTATGGGTTGAATTGTGTCCCCCAAAAGATATGTTGAAGTCCTAACTGTTAGTATCTCAGAATGTGACCTCATTTAGAAATAGGGTTATTACTGATGTAATTAGTTGAGATGAGGTCATTGGCCCCAATCCAATAGGACTGGTCTTGTTAGAGGGTAAATTTGACCACAGAAATAGACAAGCACAGAGGGAAGACAATATGAAGACATATAGTGAGAAGAAGTCCATTTGACCACAGAAGCAAGGATTGGACTGACAGGTCTACAAGAAATGCCTGCCAACACCAAAAGCTGGAAGAGGTAAGGCAAGAGTCCTATAGCCATTGGCAATTGTAACCAACATCTTAATTTCAGACTTCTAGCCTCAAGAACTGAGAGACCACACATTTCTATTGTTTCAGGCCACCTAGTTTGGGGTGCTTTGTATGACAACCCTAGGAAACTAATGCAATGCTTAATGTACTGATCATTTTCGAAACAAATGTTCCTTCTGTCTACTGAAAACCGTGATAATGATAGCATTAGTGATCATGAAATAGTAGCAGTAGAAGTAGTAGTAGTAGTTGTTTTTGTTGTTGTAGTTGTAGTAGTAATAGTAGTAATAGCCATCATTTATAAAACGTATACAACTCTTTTTTGGGTCAGGTACTACCTAGATAATTTAATATATTTTTATTACAAAGAAACAAAGTCTCATGTTAAGGAGGTCTTGCAAAATTACCAAGTTGGTAAGTGCCAGGGGCAGGATTTTAGCCCTCAGTCTTCTCTTTTGACTAGCTCATTCAATTTCTCTCCCTCCAAATTAAATGTGAACTTATTTCAAAGGCATTTTAGGAGATATATATATATCCTAAATTCATGACAGCTTTTACATGTGAACAAGTAAAAACTGTGATCTTTTAACTTTATGAGCAAGCAATTAGAGGAATGAAGTTAACCTTTTATGAACACCTACTATTTGAAACCCATGTAGATCTGCATACATTGTATCATTTAATCCTCACAGCTATTATCTCATACAGTAGTATTTCAATCTTTACCTTTCATGAGAAAACCCAGGCTCAGAGGGACCTAAATTGCTATTTTCTTAACTACAAAATGAATAAGATGTGGTTCTTGTAGTACTGCTAAGCAGTGCTCTATTTTAGCAGGAAAAACACTAAACCATGAGCTAGAAGATTCATGTTCATAATTCTGGCCCTTGAGTTGGCTGCACGTAAACCTATTGGATCTCTACTTCCTAAAAAATAAAAGGGGACAATATCAATTTCTCTGCACACTTTATAGAACTATTATGAGAATTTAATGCAGTAATTCTTGGGAACTTCTTACTCTATAACATATATTAATTTAGGGTAATTTTATTTATAATGAAAAAGAGTAGAAAAAGAATGGGAAAGGAATATTTGATAGGGCTTTGTAAGTTCCAGGGAACATCACAAACACTATCTCATTTAATTAGCACAACAAGCATGTCTCAATTTTTATTTTTAAGAACGCATAACCTCTGGTGAGGCCAGTGCCTGGATCAACCTCACATAGCAAAAAAGTGTTGGAAACAGAAAGGATATAATAATGAGAAAAGGTAGCCACAACCCCTAGCTTACTGGCTAATTGGATAGAGGAACATTAATCACAAAATCAAATATAAAATTACAGTGGCAAGGAAGGTCAAAAAAGGAAAGTACACAATATTTTATTCTTTGGGAAGCTATAGCCACCATCACACCACAGTCTTTATGGCAGAATTGAGAACACACTACACACTCAAAAATGTCTTCTGGGTTCATTTACCCAATTAGAAGAGGGTTTTCATTCAGCCCTTTTGACCAAAATAGGCTTGAAATTCCAAAAGCCTAATCTAATATACAGATGCCCAACTGGGTTACTCTTTCTGTTGTTTTGCGCTAGCTCAAGGTTCCATGATTGTGTTGAGAAGATAAAATGTACTTCGCTGCCTCTGGGATAAAAGGGTTTTGCAGTCGTCCTCTCCCCTCCCAGCCCTGAGTACTGTGGGCCACCTTGTCATTTTGTTTACCCCTCTGGGTCTACCATTTCATGACTGGTCCTTCCCTGGGGTGAACGTAATCTTCCACTAGCACCTTCTCACTCAAAGAGAAGGCATCCGAGGTATTTTGATGAAGTTCTTTGAGCATCAGACAGTCAGTGTCAAGGGTTTTGATGTGGTAAATGCAATTAGGCACCAATTAATAGTAACTTTCTTGGTCTGAGGAGGCCAGACTTCTGTAATTGAAAGAAAGCGGTGGAAAACTTATTAATAACGATGAGAACGAGGTGATGATTATAATAATAAAAAGTGATGACATCAACAACTACAGAAACGAGAGCAACTGCCACTTGTTTAGAGCCTTTTCTAAGTTGATGTTTTTGTACATAATCCATAACTCACAACAGTTTTATAGGATAGTATATTCAGTTTGAAGAGGAGAAAAATGAAGACCCTGGTCACAGACATAGCAAATGACAGTGTAAGAGTTTGAAGCCTTCCCAGTCACCCTTCTACCTCTGAAATTGATCTCACAGCTGTAAATTTTGAGGCCACGCCCTGACTCTAGCTCATTTATCTGGATCCTATCATATTGTGTATTTCATGCCATTCTTATCCCCTACACATCTAGATCCTATTCCTATCCCTCGAGCCATTCAACAGAGAGAGACCATCTGGAACCAACCCCTTTTATCCTTCCCTAACTTTATGAACCACTGCTTTCTAGACATACTTAGTACCAGTACTTTGTGAGTCACCTCTCTACACACCAGACTGGACTCTGGAGAACACACCCGATTGGATAAAGATTGAATTGAACATATGCCTTTGGACAATATATTTTTAATTATGGAACTTACTTTTTGAGTAGAATCTGTTCTCTCAGCCCTTGGCTTTCCCAGTTTTGTCTTCATTCCTTTTTCCATTTAACATGTACTTCTGAGGTCCCAACATAACTTGTTATAATTTTTTACTAGATGTGAAAACTGATAAGGGGATTGTACTCAACTTGGCTTTTTAGTAATTGTTGCAGGGACTAAGTCTAAATTTTTAAAAAATATAATAACTTGAGGTAAGAAGCATATAAATTATCTGTCAACAAGTGGGAAAAAGGACTAATTTACTAATCATTATAAGGGATCTAAAACCTTTATGTCATGGCTTTCCAGTAAAAGATGAATTAGGAAACATGGCTTGGGCCACAGGCTAGTTAACTTTTCACTTCTCCCACAAACCTAAGATAATCAGTACATTGGGTACTTTCAAAATGTGGAGACGGAATGTGTCTTGGCATTGGCACCCAAAGCAAAAGGACAAAGTTGAAGAGATAGATTAAAGCATTTAGGCAAATTGATCCATTAAAAAGATTGGTCCAAGAAATTTTAGGATATTATTTTCTAAGCAGCCATTCCTCCTCCCTTGGGTAGAAGCACAAAAGTAGTTGAGTGTGAGTCTGAACTCCCTATGATAGGCTGAGATTAGAATGTAGGGAGAGGAGCATGGATTTTTCCTTCTAATATCCTCAGAAAATTTTTCTCTTGTCCATAGTAGTTTACAGCAAAGTTTCAACCAAGTTGTGTCTGTTTACATTCTCCTTGGAGAACAGGTCAAATTTGGGCTTTCTGAGGTCAGCATTCTGATATGTGTCTCTGATTCTTATGTATACAGAAATGGGCAAATCAGTCCAGTAATAATTATATATCTAAGAGGGAATTAAGAAAAAATAAGGGGAAAAGAGAGTTTTATTAGAAATTCTCTCTTCTGTAGAATGTCAGGAGAACGTAAACACAGCACACTCCTCAAGACCAAGTGAAGAAGACTTGCCTATGCCTGACCCAGTGCACAACACACAGTGTTTGAGTGATAAATGGATGGATTATAATTCCAAGAGTATGTTCCAAATGAGAGAAAACTATTAGGTAATGGTAAAGCTCATAAATGATGAGTTAAAGTACCTGGGTCTAGTGTCATCCTGACACTCATACGGCCCTCGGAAAAGTATTTAATGTTCCTCGGTCTCATATTTTTCACCTATAAATTAAAGTAATATTTCCATTGACTTCTCCATATGGTAGTTCTTTAAGTTGTCTAATAAAAAAAATATTTCGTAAATTATAATAGTTTGGCTGCCATCCCCTTATGGCAGGATGAGGTTTGGAGTGACCTTCTTCCTTGTTGCGCTCTCCTTCGGAACCTACAGAGGAGTCCTAGGGCTCTGATCGTTGGCCTATGAAGCCGTCAATCCAGTCTTTCTAGACCTGGAGGAAATACGAGCCCTCTGGCATGAGTTGGTGGATCTGAAACCCACTGCTTCTACATCACAGCTTGAATGTGGCTGAAGAGGCTGTGGATAAAAGCCTTCTCTGTTCTTTATTGGAATGATAGCTCCTTTTTCTTCTTTCTTTGGCTTAGCCATAATCTCATGCTCTGGGGATTGTGCTAGACAGAAGGCAACTTCCAATCTGGCTTGGAAAAGCCCTCTTTCCATTCAATTTGCCTTCTTTCTTCCTTTTCTACAATACCTGCTAAGCACCTACCTAATATTGACATGTCATGGCTCAGCATGGTGTTCTATAATCTATGCCCAATTAATCCATGCCCTTAGTTTTACTTTAGATATTCTATTTGCTGACTTAATGTTTTTTTATGAGTTATTAATTGATAACTTTTTTTCTGATCATCTTCTGGCAAAATGTTAGAAAGAAGTTGGAGCAAGCCATGTCTGTTCTGTTTCTAAAGAATCTTGGCAAGGTAGAGAGGTGACTATTTCCTCAACAGCCATCTCCCATGAATCTGATAATCTGGTAAACTCACAAAAGTTTCAGTTAGGTTATGGAGTAGGGCCAAACCCTTTCTTTCCCTTACAAAATCCAACAACTTGTGATGTATGCAAGACTCTTGACTTCTATCACTAGAGTTGCCCCAGACTTCCTTCCTTTTTACTTACCATTCAGCTAATAAATATGGAAAGAAACATACAAAGATATTTAAGCTTTTGTTTCACTGTTTTAGGATCAGACTCTTCCCCTCTAAAATCATTTTTGCATCTCACTGCTGATAATAATTTTATTAGAAAGAGGGGCAATCTGATTGAAAAATGGTTAAATATAACTATAACACCAAATATTTTATTCCTTTTTTTATAATGAAAGTTAAAAATCTAAGGCAGATCAATGAGTAGAAATAACACTGGTCTGATACAGAAAGTCTTGATTCCCTTCTTTGTTCATTATTATCTTTTCAACATAAAACAAGATATTTATAACTATCTTACTTTCCTCACTGTTTGGTGATGCTTATGAAATTAAGTATTATGCAAAAAAGTACTTTGTAAACTTTAAAATATTATACAAATGAAAGAATGGTTATTAATAAAGAGTTTCCAATATCGTAGGATTGATTTTCTTCCTTTCTATAGTCAGGAAGATATTTTAGGACCTCAAATTTCACATCTATAAAAAGATGCTTGTAGAAAGTACAATACAGGTCCCTTCTAGTTCTAACATTAGGTCATTCTAAGTGGGTTGGACATTTCATCCAAGATATGTTAAGGGAATAAAGTGCTTTCCTAATCAAAGAACTTTTCGAAAGAGAACACTTTGAACCTTCCTTATGAGTCATTTCACAGTTGGGGGACGCCTTTTAATTTTATTTTCAACCATCACCAATCAATCACTGAAGGAAGGAAAACAACATGAGTTAGAACCTTTTAAAATGCCTTAACAATTAAGCCTAGCAGAAAAATTGTCTATGGTTGAGGAACTCACTTATTTTCATAAAATTTGGATGTTCAAACTGTCCACTAAGTTGATACATGTAAGAGGCAAATGCAGCTGAATAATTTGCCAGAAAAGTATATAAATGGGATACTAAGACTGCTTTCTTTAAGAGAACATAATCAGCCCTGGTTACAGGAGAAATAGTCCTCATCCTTGTCCTAAGACAACTTTAAAGAAGCCATAGGCTCCTAAGAATACATTTTAACAGCACCCATCCCTAATTCTAAGGGTAAGAAATGAGAGAAAGATGAAGTGACTTATTCAAGGTCATACAGCAATTTGGCAAAAGAAACAAATTTAGATATAGGTTACAACTCCAATTACAGTATAATTTTCCTATAGAACATTTTTTTAAATTATTTATTTATTTATTTATTTATTTATTTATTTATTTATTTATTTATTTATTTATTTATTTATTTATGGCTGCATTGGGTCTTCGTTGCTGTGTGCTGTGCGTGGGCTTTCTCTAGTTGCCACGAGCAGGGGCTACTCTTCGTTGTTGTGTGAGGGCGTCTCATTGCAGTGGTTTCTCGTGTTGCGGAGCACAGGCTCTAGCGGCACAGGCTTCAGTAGTTGTGGCACGTGGGCTCAGTAGCTGTGGGGCACAGGCTTAATTGCTCCCTGGCATGTGGGATCTTCCCAGACCAGGGCTCGAACCCATGTCCCCTGCATTGGCAGGCGGATTCTTAATCACTGTGCCACCAGGGAAATCCCCTGTAGAACATTTTTAATAGGAAATTGCCTTTGTGGAAGATTCATACTCCCCAGGCATCAAGAATTTAAAAGTGACAAAAGCTCAGCATCTTAGTGTATAGTAAGCAGTGTTTTTTGAATAGTGTGTTTTCTATTAAAAACACTGTGATGATATCTCTTCTCTTTCTATGCATTTGGGAATAATCATAAATTATAATTAGTTGACGGACAGATCACTGTGTTTACAAAATGCTAAAGAGAGCTATTGTCCTTGGGCACTGGGCAATCAACAGAGGACTTAGGCTCTGCCATGGACCAGCTATGAGAGCTTATATAAATTAGAAACTCTACCATTTCTAGTTCTCATAATGAGTCATCTGTGACTGATATCAAAAGTTCAACTATTAGAGAAGACCCCAGAATTTTCTATCAGCTTGCTGATACATGAGCCTCTACCCCATCCTTTAAATCCTATAATTATGTTGATACAAGTTGTCTCTGACTTCAAAGGTCCTTGAGAAACCCAGTTCAGGACACTGCTCAATCTCCAGTGTCCTTCAATAGCCATAGTGTAATGATGATTTCTAGTTATCCCCTCCCATAGTCTTTTTCCAAAATATCAGACCTGAGAAATGAGGCAATTACACTCTACCAAGGGGCATTGACCTTGTTAAAACCAAAAGACCCTTTGTTAGTTTTTTTTTGGGGGGGGGGACACCATTTTTAGAAAGCAAATGTCTACCAAATAAATTGCATTTATTCTATCATGGTTAACTCTGTTGTTGTTATCGGGGAGAGAAATTTGTAACTGACAATAATAGCTTCCTATCAGCATGCACTTTCCGGTTGTAATCATTTCAGCCAACTTGAAAGTCCAGTAAGTCTGTGTGATCTTGTTGAAAGGTAATGCATCATCTCTATTTTAGTATTAGACATGTTGAAAAGTTCTGTAACACCTCGGATATTACCAGTAACAAGCTGGGAAAATTCCTGCTCAAAATTATCCTGATGGCCCCCTAGAATTGAGAAATAGAACTATCTCCTGATACTCAGTACTTAATGGAAAGGCCTAAGTAGATAATTGAACTCTACTCAGAATAGAAGGAAACATAAATATCAGGAAGAAACTGAGATATTCAGGTTTTATTCATTGTTGATTAGGCTAAACACCTCCAGGTGAAACACATTTTCTTGGTTACATTTTGTGGGGGTGTTAATGCATGCTTAACTCATGATGAGTCAAGAGTATATCTCAGAGAAATGTTGTAATTTTCTGCAGTAAAACTTGAAAACTTAGAGAACCCTGTGGTTTGAACAGTCTTCTTTTAGAACTCCTACCTCTAACCATATGGTTGCTGAGTAATACGTATTTTTAGGAGGATAGCGCATACCATACACCATTGCAATCCTGATAAAAAGAACTAGCTCTTCACAGTCATATATCAACAGTAATTAAAATCTCTGTGCTCTAGCTCTGAGGGAGGGTTCTGTGACCCCAGGAAGCCCTGGGCTTTCTCAGGATTCAATTTCTGCATCAATCAATTGGAAAGGTTGAACTAGATTAGTTCGAACACCTTAGGGCATCTCTTGAGGTCCTTTCCAGATCTAAAGTTCTAAGAATCGTAGGTCTCTATAATAATACCTTATCTAGATTTGGTTTTTCTGACATCACAACCCTCGCTTTCTGAAGCAGAGAATTCTTCCACAGACATTACCAATTCTACACTCTTTGCTCCATCTTATTATATTTTACTTATTTATTTATTCTTTTCTTCACTCAGTCATTCAACAGACTTTTATTAGATACCTACTTTGTGCCGGGTATGGAGCCAACAACTACAGAGAGAGGGATTATAAAGATACAGGGTCTGACTTCAAGGTGCTTAGGAGTAGTGGTTAAAGACTCAAGTAATTGGGTGCTTATAATTGAATGTGGTCTAAGTGTTGTGGTGGAGAAGCACTGGTGTAATGAACACACGTCTGAACACTGACGGCAGGAAGGAGCTCCCAGGAAAACAAATGACTCTCAGAGGATAAATACAAGTTAGCTGATGAAGAAAGAATACAGCGTAATGGGCACAGCCATGCAGACGTTTATTACACGGTAAGGAGTTTATCAAAGATGAAGGGTAAGGTGTGTGTTGCACAGGGTGAGTAGGCTTGACTAAACACAGAGCTAAAGAATCAGGCAAGGCATCATCATATGAGGCAGGCTTTATGAGTGTGGCAATGAATTTGGATTTCAACTTAAATGTAATGAGAAGTCATTGGAGAATCTAAGCAGTGAGGGGACATTGTCAGATTTGCATTTTAGAAGGATCACTTGGGCTGCAGAAGAAAGATAAAAGAAGGCAGGGCAGAGGGAGAGGGCAAAGAGAGCCTGGCAGCAGTAGAGAAACCAGCTAGGAGGCTTTTGCTAAAATTCAAGAGAAGGCCTGAAAAGAAAAGAAAAGAAAAGAAAAGAGAAAAAAACTGCAGGAAAACTAAGGCCTTGAAGAAATTGGAGAGATAGGAAAGAAAAATGATGACAGGACATATGGACACTAAGGGGCTAATGTTATGGTTAAAACTCTTTGGATCTAAAATTCCGTCTCAAATCACCTTATAAATTAGAGCAAATATAATTGACCACATGGTAAGCCTGTAGAGGTCCACAGCTGCACTTTGCATCTTTCCCTGTAGACCCTTTACTGAGGTTTTAATGATTGGGAGAAAACAGCGTGACAAAAATCCTTTACCAAACAAAAATATGCCCAAACCCCATTAGACAGTGTGTAATGAAATGTTACAAATGGAGGATTACAAGGGAAAAATATAAATGACCATAAATCCAGGGGGAATCAACTCTTCTTTCCAGATTATATTCAACTTTAGTAAAGAAACTTAATACGCGCATGCATTCCTGCCAGCTTTCGATATGGCCACTGCTGATCAATAGCGTTTATTTCTAGACAGAAAGAGGGGCTGGGGAGGGACGTCAGAACAGCATGTTGGTGCTAAAGCTTGTGAGTAATGACACAGTGTGGCAGGTAATGAAGATTTGATAGAGGAAACAGCCCAGCAAGCCTGTCTTTGTCTCTGAATATCAAACTGTGTGTCTCTCCTCCAAATCCTATTAACACGTCTTATTCTACAACTGGCTTTTGGGCTTCATGTCATCTCAAAGGAAAACAAAAAAGAAAATGCTGTTTATTTTTCCCTGTGTTTATGAATCTAAAAAACTCAAAGCTTTGAAACTGGACAAGAAATTTTGGTCAGAGGCCAATTTCACCTAAGGGAAGTATGAACTTACAGGTAATCAGAGCTTTCCCACTCTGGGTTGTCTTGGGAAGAATGGGGGCTATGATTTTTTTAATCTATAAAAATATATAAGAGGAAAGCAGATGAACATCACTTAAGAATACTGGTAAGAAGATTCCTGCTTCGGGGCAAATTTAGGCTAAATTAATTCTGAAAGGTCCTCATAAATCCCCAAAACTCTCTTCCTCCATTCTTACCTTTCTTTCTCTATCTTTGTTTTTTCCTCCCCCTCACTCATTCTTTGTTTTAAATGTATACAATGTGGGGCTTATTTGCAAAAAAATACTTAAACATAGCTTACAGAGATATTGATAATAAAACACAATATAAAGAAATAAAGAAATGGAGGCAAAATAAAAATAGGAAAATAAGATGATAGTAAGAGATGGATCCATATCCAGAATGTAAACCGTAAAATGGTGTGTAGTTCGTAGAGGTGAGGATATATTTTGTTTGGTGCTTGTGAGTGACCAAAGTAATTTGACTCTAAGACTAATAAAGGGAGAAGTATAAACATAATGGCAAAATTCCGTCTTATAGTGAAAAGAATAAGCTAGTTTCTTAGAAGAAACAACATATTTTCTTGGTTCTGACCTCTAAATTTCTCTTAGGAGTTCTCATAAAAATAAGACTTTGTGATTATGGTGGATTACATCCTCAAAGTATTGTTCTAATTATTCCTACACAATAATGTTTGTGTGATAGAAGATTCTAAATTAAGTTCAACCTGTCAAGAGATAATTAACCTCTCAAAACGGGGTTCATTATCAAGTTACCTTTCTAGTCCATTCAGGGTCAACACATATCTGGTTCATTGTTGGTTTTTTTCTACAAGTTGTTTCTTGGATAATGAATGAATGAATGAATGAATGCAGAAATGAATGAATGCATGAATAAGTATTTTTGGTGGATCTAGTTTTCCTGCTGTTTTGGTGGATCTAGTTTTACCTATTGGTAGGATTAGTCAAAAGTCCTCATTGCTTTCTATTGTATTTTATCATTTTATATTATAATGCTAGAGCAATAATCTAAATTACCAGTAATTTAAATGCTTGTTGTATAAATTTTTAGGTATTTTTCTTTAAAACTGGCTCAGAATAAGCTGAGGTATAATGGCCCTGTTGCAAAAATTTGGGGGAAGACAAACAAGAAGAGGATAAAGAGAGAACCACCCTGGAGAAAATACCAAATGAAAAAGGTCTGAATTCAAGTTTCAGTACTACTCTTTACCACTTCTGTACTTTTGAGGAAGAAAACCAATCTGAGTTCCAGTCTTCTCATCTCTATAAGGAAAATGTCAATACTACTTCCCAGTTTTGTTGTGAGGCTTAAATGAAGTAATGAAAACCAAAATGTAAATTGTTATGCCTCATACAAAGACAAAGAATTACTACTGCTATAGTTTTTATATGGAAAAAACTTTAAGTAATTAGAATTTTCATAATTAAGCTAACAATTGGATTCCTAAGGGCACAATGCCTTTGGAATATAGACAGATTTTTGCTTATCCAGAAGCTTTCTGTAATTGTCTCAGGGATGCAGTGGAAAGATAATATAGAAAAGAACAAAGGTGTTACTTTTTCTCTACCTTTCTGAGCATCTCCCCCAAATCAAACAGTATTTTCTAACAATAAATAATCACTGGGAAAAGCAATGGGAATTCTGTTTTCAGATACAAGTAAAGTTTTTCTAGTAGCAAAGGCTGGAGAAGAAATGTCTAATAGAATAAATTATCTAGGGCAATAGGATGTGGAAGTTTTATTGTTAATGGTCAGGAAAACCGTGATTATACAAATAGGGAAATTTCCATCAGCCAGAAATATTTTTCTTCACACTATATCTATAAAAATAATTTCATGATAACAGATAGGATACTAGACTGTAGTCTGGGTTTCATGTCACCCTCATTCTAGGTTCCTGTGTTTTCTACAGACCTGAAGCCATTACATTTCCTTCACGAAGTCTTTCATGATGTAAAAAATTAAATTTTCTCTTGTTTCTGAAACACGGGACATTCTTATCCGTCCCCAATAATTTCTATTAAATACTGTCTATTTTTTTAGGTATTTGTAAATTTCACTTATTTGATCATTGACTCAACAAACTTTTATCACACATCTTTCATTATGTTCTAGGCATAATGCTTAGGTGTACACAAGACATAGAACTCAGGAGAAGATAAAGGCATAAACATTTTGTCCAATCAACATTATAGGTGCCCTGATAAATGCATAGGTTATAATGGGGGAACAAGATCAATTCTACCTGAAGTGGTAAGAGATCATTAAATGTGGTGCAGAAGAGGTGACATAAAAGCAATATGAAGTGTCCTGAAAGTTAAGGATTAGCCAAGAGGATTGGTGTAGGCGTAGGGTGTTTCTGACAGAAAAATCAACATTAGCACAGGCATTAAATGAGACATCTACATGTGTAATAAGAAACTGCAAGTAATTGGATGGGACTGATGAAAGACAGGAGGCTTCAAATAGGGCATGGGCTACATGAGGGGGTACTTTGAATGTCATGCTCAAGAATTAGGTTATGTGTACCAACTATGAGACATCTGCATGAAATTCACTAGGAGCATGATCAGATTTGTGTTATGAACAGGTCAACCCATGCCAGAGCAAGAATGATGTGTATGAGTAGCAGAGAGAGAGAGAAACTAGTGAGAAAGTTATTATAATAGGGGAGCAAAAGATGCATGCCTGTATACAAGACTCTGCAGGGCTAGGTAACTGCGTGGATTGATTATAGAGGAGTGTAAGAGAGATGGAGAATTCCAGGCTAACTCCTAAATCTCTGGTGAGATGCCTAATAGCTTCTTGGTGACAGTCACCAGAGATGGGGAACACAGAGGGAGAGCTGACCTGAGGAAGAGTGGACATTCCATCTGGCTAAGCAGATTTGGGGTTCTATGCAGCTCCTAAATGGAACGATCTCCTAGGTGGCTGGCTATACAGATCTGGAGTTCAAGGAGTCTGGGCTGAGAAAACAGATTTGAGAATCATCAGCTTTTGGCTGAATTTTGAGCTACAGTAGAGGGGTCAGTCAGGAGACTGAGGGGGGAAATAAATACCAAGACAGAGCCCTACATCATGTATCAAAATAAGAAGAAGACCCAGCAGAGGAGCTTACAAACAATGTCAGAGAAAAGAGAAGAGTCAACCAGAAGAGATTTGTAAGCCATAGAAAGAATGAATCAGGAAGAGTAGCCAATGGTATTGAGCCCATTAGAGAGGAAAGGGCTAAAAACTGAAAAGAACCCTATGGATTTGGTAATTACAAAGCCAATGATGGCATTTTTATAACGATGTTTCAGTGGAAGGAAAGCCAAACCACAGATAAGTAAAAATTGATGGGAGTTCAGGAAGTGGGGACCGTGGTTTGGTGGAGCAGCCGGTATGTGAAGGGAAGGAACGTGATGGATTAGAGTCCCTGACACAATGGCATGTTAAGTAAGGGAACCTTTAAGAGAGATTTGTGATCGTTCATAGTCCACACATAAGGAGTCAGCGGTTTAAAATAAGGGAGATAAACAAAACTCAGGACAAGTACTCACAAACTCACATTGTAGAAAAGGGACTGGTGTCATAAAGGTATTCTAGATATCAATGATTTAAAAATACCAACAATTTAAAAGAAATATAGACAAAGATTATGAAAAGAAAGCACATCTTTGGCTCTTTAAATATATGACAAGATGCTTGATAACACCCACAACCAGAGAAAAATTAATTAAACTATACAGAGAACCGTAGTTTTTCACTTAGGGTTTTCAAAAGTCTAACAGTTTGTTAAAAGTACCTGCTGGTGAGGCTGTAGGAAAGTGGATATATGTATGACACTGCAGAAGGCTATTTTGCTGTATCCATTAAAATCATTAATGCAAATAAATAAATAAATAAATAAGGGAGAGAAATGTAATAACTTGGTGAGTCAGTATTCCAAAGGAATCCAATCTAAAAGTAGTTGTAGCCTTCAGTAGTATCATTGTCTTATTTTCACACTAGACTTTAAGATTTTGGAAATAGAATCATTCAACTCCTTTTACCTTCAGTTACCAGGAACTTCTTAGTCCATAGTATGTATTCAGAAAACATTCAATGAGATTTGAACATTTCATAAGAATTAAACTACAACATAAGTATAAACGAAACTCTGAGATATTTAAGTTAATAAAGACAATTGTTTTATGTTCCTGTTATTTTATTGAACGGGATAGGGAAATATATCTACAAGTTTTAGAAAGCCCCCATTCTCATATCAGTTTCCTTCACGACAGTTCTATTGTAATTACTGTAGCTACAGCAACGCTGTAATTGTAAGGTTTGTCTACAGATGAAGTTGTGTCATTGATCAAATATGTGGACCTCCTTGTAGAGAACTTCCACATGTCTGAAAGGTATCTGGGTAGATGGCCGTATAGCTGGCATATTCACAGCTAACACCTTCATAGTCATTTGTATTGGGGAACAGGGTTGTCCTTTAATTTAATTTGAACATTTTTAGAGAAATAATATTTGTCCCTATGTTGGCATTGTTGTGAAACGTGCGATACTTGAATGAAAGGAAAAATAAAAAGCTGACATATCATTAGGAGAACTTGTATTAGTGTCTTCTAGTTTTCTTTTTTCTCAGACTTCAATAAATTACTGGGTTAGCTCCTTGGGTTCACAAAATGGCTCATTTATGCTCTTTGGAAGCAACATCACCTACGGCAGGAATGTGGATGGAAATGTGACAGCAGAGACTGATGGGATGAAGTGGATGTTGTATAAATTTAGGAATCCTAAAAGCTAGTTACCTGAGAAAACAAAGTAGGTAATTGAAAAGTCAAGGAAAGGACTCTGGATATTGAAAGAGTCAGCACCTTGCAGGAATCTTAAGTGCAAATAAGTTTCTTTTCCTATACCAGGATGAACTTTGGGAGTCAGAAGACTGCTATTTAGCCTTTGTTTGGCATTAATCATCCGTGTGACCTTGGCCATAGTCTCTTCTCTTTTATAGGTCACTATATAGAGAAATAATTAGTGTACAATAAAAAGATATAAAGAGGTTATTTACCCATGTTTTTATTATCAGCCTGAATTTATAGCACCTAATGTAGATCAGCACAGACCATTTAAAATTCCAAATTATTCACATCAACTATACATTTCCTCTGGACATGCATACTTGCATACATGGACAAAATCCTTATGTTAAAGCCCTAACACCCAGAGGGACTGTATTTGGAAATAGGGTCTTTAAGGAGGTAATTAAGGTTAAATGAGGTCATAAGGGTGTGACCCTAACCCAATAAGACTGGTGTCCTTATAAGAAAAGAAGGAAGAGACACTAGAGACTCTCTCTCTCTGTCTCTCCACACACGCATAGAGAAAACGTCATGTGAGGACTCAGAGAAAAGGTCTGAGTCTGCAAGGCAGAAGGAGAGGTCTCACCAGAAACTGAACTTTCTAACACCTTGATCTTGGACTTCTTGCCTCCAGAAATGTGAGAAAATTCATTTTTGTTAAGCCTCCCAGCCTGTGGTAGTCTGTTATGGCACCTGAGCAGACTAAGGCAAATACTATAACAAGATTCTATCTGATCAATTTAGATATTGGTTTATGATTTATAAATCAATTATCTTAGCATGTTTTAAAAGACCGTTCATGAACCCAAACCACTTTGTCTAGTTTCTTAGCCTCACCTCCCACCATTGCTCACCATCTTTATAATTTTTTGACCCATTAATGCCAAATTGCTTGCTTACATGCTAAATTGTTCCATGTTTCTGTGCCTTTTTGTACAACATATTTCTTAAATCTGGACCATGTATGTAGAACAGCATACAACATAGCACACCTTGTTTAAGTTATAGGTCTCCCTTCTTATTAAATGTGTGATTGGGAAAGTTACTGCTCCTCTCTGTCTTAATTTTGCCTTCTGAAAATAGAGATTATCATAGACTATACTTCATAGGGTTTGTCTTAGTAAATTTTTCTACAAGATACATTTTTCTACTAAATCTCAGTGGCTTATGGCAACAAAATTTAGCTCTTTTTCATATCACATTTTCATCTGTGGGTCAGTTGCAGTTCTGCCTGGCTCTACCCGATTCTGCATGGTCCTGTTCCATGCCTTCTCATTCCAATACCCAGGCTGACGGGGCAGACACCGTGTTGGACACACCCATTCTCACTGCCAAGAAAAAACTAACTGAAACATGCAATTGCTCTTAAAGAGTTTGCTTGGATGGGCATAGTCACATCTGTTTCTAACCCACTGGCCAATACAAGTCATATGGCTAAGCCTAAAGTTAATGGGATAGGGGACACTTCTTCCAGAAGTAGACAAGATACATAGTAATGGGGAGGGTTGAAGAGACCTCTTACGAGAAAGGGAAGAAGTGAATATCTGTGAATAATAATACAATCCAGCATAGGGATCGTATAAGGATTAACAGAGATGATATCTGCTCATGGTAAGCACTAAATTATTGTTATTAGTTTAGTTAAAGTCCTGAGCAGATGTTATGTCTTCTCAGAAGTCCCCTGGACACATCTCCACCTACCCTCCACCCCGAAAATGGTCACTTATCTCCTCTGCACTAAAGTTTTGCATCATACACATGCCGCTTTGCAATTCTTTTCTGTCCATGTTTTAGTTCTCTTTTATTTCTCTTTTATGAAATTGAGGGACTCTGTCATCATTCACTAATTCAATCAACACTTGTTGAAGGGCTATTACTATGCTAATTGTGGCGAGGGTGGGATAAGGAAAGAGGCATAGTCTTCAATGATAAACCTCAAGAGTCCCAAGGGAACAATAAACAAGTACACAGACAATCCAAATATAGCATAAAAAGTGCAATAATAAGGCAGGCACCTGATAGTAAATATTGATTTAATCTGAATTAATTATATTTCCTCTGTGCTGAGCCAGTTCTACTTTAGCTTCCAGGATCAAGAGCTCCTCTTTAGGACTCTTTATATCTTGTCTTGTTCTCGGTACAAGCAAATGGCTTCTCAGTACTTAGTGATGTCCAAAATAGGCAGGAGAATCTCTTGAGACTGAAGTCAGAAGTAGAAAACCAAAATGTAAACAAGAAGCAATACAAAAATAAGAGTCTGGCTCAGGTTTAATAGGAGTTCCACTGCTTACCATTTCACATTACTAATGGCTTTACAGTATATGTCTGCTCAAAATTGGACTTCACTCAAAAAACAATTGCAATTTACTAAAAAAGTTATTCATAAAAATTTATCTTTTGAGGTAAAATGCTGAAAAGTTCTCCCCTAAAATATTTTCTACTGATCTACATATACAAGTATAGAAAGTATTTTTTGAGACCATGTTAAGCACCTGTATGTAACTTTACCGTGGAATCTTTATAAGTTGCGTCTAAAATCAATTTTATGAGTCATAATTTGTGTATAGTTAGGAATAAAATATTTTAAGATCTCTAGAACAATTCCTTTAGTATAATAAAGAAACCCTGAGTATATTTAGAAACAATCATCCATTTATACAAAAGACATTTGGTGGGTGCCTTCTATGTGCCAATAACTGTGAACTTATTTAGGAATAAAGAGATAATTGAGAGAGAGTTGCTATCCTCAAGGAGTTCATAATCCAGTGAGAAAACAGATATGTACATGGTAATGATAATAAATCTTTGTACATGAAAACAAGAAAAGATACCTAGGAGAGTGGGGATGAAAAACAAGGCGTGGGTACATCTACTTGGTAGATATTAGGGAAGCATTCATTAATGTGTCACAAGTTGCATCTTGAATTTTGCTTGGCTACATAATAACTACAAATATATCTTAAAATGAAGGATCAAAAATATTTAAAATGTATTTTTTGTATTTGTTTAAATTTCCCTGAAACAGGGGAAATTACTGGTTAAAAATGAAAATATTTTTCATTCATCATTCATCACCACCTGCTAGGATTATGTCTTGCAAACTTCTAATAATAATAAATAAGCTAAGACGTTTATGTTTTATAATGCATTGATAATTTTCATATATTTTTATCTTATTTAATCATCACAACAGTTCTGTAAGTTAGATGTTATGATCCCCTTATCAAAGAAATTTTTGTTCTAACCATAGGTCTTGCAGCAGAAAACAGAAGCAGGTTTTGAAAGCATTATTGTCCAGCATATGCTGTCTCCCCAATATTATGTAATGCTTCTCAATCGGCTTTGAAGCATCCTCAGGATGACCGATGAGAATTATTTAAACTTTCAAACCTTTTGAAATAGAAATGAAAATGCAATCGCCCTTAGTTTCTGAGTGAAGAAAGTGAAGTAGTAAATTTCAGTGGATTTACAGTTAAGGAGCACTGATAGCCTCACAAACTTACTTACGTGATCTTTTTAAAATATCCATGATAATAATTATAATAATAGTAAATTTTCATTAATAATATATTAACATAAAATATTTTATTGTGCTTTGGAGATTGCAAGTTGCCCTTACATACATTATCTTATCTGATTTTCATTTTGAGAAGTTGCCAGCATAAGCACTTGTACTTTTCATTTGACAGACAAATAAACAAACAGAAGGTAAAGTAGAGACATATATCTAGTTACTATGGCAGAGCTAAGATGGAACCATGATGCTTCCTAAACCTCTGAAATAACTGATGCTTGAATATCTAGAATGTAAAACACCCAACTTCTGTAAGACATGGAGCAGATCAAAGACTCACAGGGGCAGGCATTATCCTTTTATCTGTTTATTCCCAGTGCTTAATGTAATATCCAGCAGGTGCCTAATGTTTGTTGATGACTAATAAATGATTGGGTAGTGAACAATGATAAAAATGAATAAAGGCATGCTCCACTTTTTCTTTTAACTAGATATAAAACAACGATTCTATGATGCCCAGCGGGAGGGTAAGCTAAAAGTCAGCAACCCAAAGTCTGTTCATAATTAGTAGATCTTACCTGGTAGCAAGTCAGGTACATAAAACACACACACACGCACACACGCATGCACATGCAAACACACAGCCACGTAATCAGGTTACTTTACACCAAATCCTATTGTGATCAAACTCTCCAGTATGTAAGGGTTCACTGTACATTCCTGATAATTTACCTCCCTATGAAGTACTGAAGCTTTCCTTTCTTCTTCCAGCACCCTGACTCTGCTCTCTATCACCTGCATTATGACTCTCCAACACCCACGTCATGTCACTTTGAAAACAGCAGAGGAACTCGAAGCTAAGAGATCTGGGTAGTAACAAAAAGCTCCTACTTAATAGTTGTGTGACTTTGAAAATCTCAGTTACGCCATCTGAATGTTAGTTTCCTCACCTGGAAAATGGTACTTAATATCTACGTTGAAGGATTGTTTTAAAGGATCAAGACAACATTTTAAAATCACCCAGCACGGTGTATACCTAGAGTAGGAGCTCAGGAAATACTGGTTCTTAATATGCTACAACTCTTAGAATAGGCTTTTGTCAGTGGAAAAAAATAGCCAGGCCTTTCTTCCCAGAAGCATTTGGAAACAGAATCACCCAGTGCCCACACTAAGGAGAGCCCACATCCTGCTGAAGAGAGGCCAGAGCTGGGAATCACTTGGAAGCCGTACCGGAAAGGATGCCCGCCTGATGTTGTGACATCGTGCACCAAAAAAGTGAAGCCCCACGGTCCTGCTAACTGAGACCATTTGCAGCCACCGTCATCATTAGTTTGAGCACATTTCTGAGGCAGAATATGAACAGATGGTGGTATTTCTCAATTACAATCCCACGGCCATGAAATTTGGCATATTCTGGCACCGTTTTCACCCTGAAGAAAAGTGACGTTTAAGGAAATGAAATACCAGCTGTATGAATCCCAACCAAGAGATGAAAGAGAGAGAGAAAGGAGAGAGAGTGCTCGACTTGGAGAATCGCTGTAGTCCCCTCCTCAGAGCACAGCCGGCACAGATTAAAGACTAAACGCTTGGGTGTTGGAGAGTCAAAATGCAGGTGATGGAGAGCAGAGTCAAGATGCTGGAAGAAGAAAGGAAAGCTTCAGTACTTCACACATATCAATCCTTTCCAAGGAGGAAGCTAACATAGAAAACCATTTCAGGTGCATAATTAGAATAAATCTGCCTTCCATGCTAGGATTAGCATAGAAAATGTGATTCAAAAAATAATTATTATAAATAACATTCAGAAAGATAGGGAGGAGGAAGAAATGAGGACAAAATTATATTCCTAATAAGTGACAAAAATTAAGCTAAGTGTTTTACTAATAGTTGCCCATTTAATCTTCATCAGTTAAGTATTTTATCATCAATAACTATGCTTTTCTTAACGTATAAAGAGGCTCAGGAAGGTGTATTACCTCTACCAAGGTTACACTGCTTGACTCCAGATTTCTGGTATTTCAATTGTTGTGGTTCTCAAACTTGAACATGTATCAGAATCACCTGGAGGGCCTGTTGAAACAGACTGCTGGGCCCCATTGCCAGAGACTCTGGCTCAGTAGGTCTGGAGTGGGGCCCAAGAGCTTACATTCCTCACCTTTTCCTAGGTGATGCTTCCGCTGGTTCAAGGACCACACTTTGAGAACCACTGTGTGAGGCTGTAAAAGGCTAAGGTTCTTTATTTAGTTGTAGGCTCTTGTTTCACCCCAGATTCAACTAGTCAACAAAGGAACAGGCTGGAATCATGACTGAATGATTAATCTCAGGCAAAAAGATCTGCTAGAGGGTGTTGGCAAGTCTCATGCATACACTGTGAAGTAGATTAAACAGCTTGCAGTAAAATGTATGCACAAATCTTTATGGCTCAGTAAAGACTCTGAGAAGGCAAAGAAGGAGGCATCCAAAGATCAGATGAAGAAGGGAAATTAGAGGCAGAGAAATTAGAGACAAGGAATGGGAGGTGGGGAGGAGAAAACTGAGTGCCTCACAGAGGTGTCAGAGGGAGACGAGGATGCAGGTGTTACCACAGGGTCAAGGAGCCAGTGAAGGCTCGGGGAAGTGCCAGGAGTAAAGCAGGACAGCCTGGATTTTGGAATCAGATTCAAAAGCAGTCAAAAGAATCAGCTACGTCTCCTGTTGGGTCAAGTAGCTGTATTTCTATTCTGGAGCTAAAATGGCCCGGCCTGGCAGAAAGTGTTGGTATTTACCTAACATCTAGCCCCCTCCTTTGTCTTGCTACCAGATCCCTGATTCTTTTCAGGTGGGGCTGCACCCAGCCTCCAGGCATACATCAGGATTTGTCTAAGCAGCCATCATTCACGGGGTAAAAATGTAGCTGAGTTCAAGCCCAAGAGACATAAAAAGTTTACTAGGTGACTTCCAGAAATTATTTTCCCTTGTGATAAAAGAGATAGATACACGAGGAAAAGATGTTGTTCCGGCTTTAGACTCTGTGTGTGAGGGTCAGATGCTTAGATTTACAGCAGCCACCTTGCAGACCTGAGGGGAAGATGGCAGTTCCAAGGTGGAAAGGCAGTTGGGTTCTTGAACTGCAGCCCTCCAGATTTCATGTTAAATAGGATTATTCATTGCTCTCTCTGTGTGTGCGTGTGTGTGTGTGTGTGTGTGTGTGTGTGTGTTTTAATGGTTAAGAAACTAACTGATACAACTGGGAAATTAGATGTGATTTTTAATAGGACTTAGCAAAACTATGGCCAGTTCTCTCAATAACTGCAGTGTTTGGGTAGCAAAGACAGACACTTTTTTCTCACAGAACATTTGAGGACACAGTAAGCTTTCTAAATTGTTACTCTTACCGTACAAGTCCCCTAGTTAAACCCTTTCGTGAAGCTACTTTACATATAGGGTCCTTCACATTCTTTCCTATGTCTCCAGTCTATTTCCTTACCACTAGGTGCCCCATCCTTTATGTTTTAGTCATTCCAAATATCTTGTTTTTGGAGGTTACCAAGCTATTATGCAACTCAATGCCTTGTGATTCTGTGCCCTCTTCCTTTCCTATATTGTATCATCCTTCCCTTCACGTGCACATCCTCACCTGGATAACTTCTACGAATCACTCAAGACTCAGGTCAAGTAACACCTCCTCCAGGAAGCCTTCCCTAACGCTTCTCATGCTGGCTTCGGGGCCCTTCCCTGTGTTCCCACCATATGACTGCTTTACCTTTCATTGAATTCAGCCATCACACTGTATTGAGATAATCAGGTAATAGGTACATCTCTCCAATTAGATCACAAGATCGCTAAGGGAAGGAGCTGTATGTTTTCATTTTATATTTCTATCTAGTACCTAGACACATAATTGGCCCTCACTGCAATTTTTGACTAGAAATAAACTCAATTAAAATTATAAACACCTATCAATGAAACTATATTCTACTTCTAGTAACTCCCAAAACAGACACCTTTCAAGCAATAAAAACAATGAAAACCCACTACATACACTACCATAATTGTTACATTCCAGGCTGTCGCTAACAAATGAATGATCTCCAGAAGCAGAAAAAAAACTATGAATTTGATTTAAGTTGTTTCCACTGAGAGTGGAAATCTTTTACCCTTCCAAAGTAAACGTTAATGAGAATAATATCAGCTGTTACTATAACGTGTATTGTCATTCGCAAAGCACTTTGTAAGTGCTTTGTATTATATAATCTTCACACAAACCCTGGGAGATAAGTATCATCATTTTCTTCCAGCAGATATAAAAGCTCAGGACCCCTTTACAGTCTTAAAAATTATTGAGGACCCCTAAAATGTTATTGGGTATGGGTTAGATCTATCAACATGTCTATCATAATTACTATCGATAATTACTGTATTAGAAACTAAAAAATGAGAAAAAATTTAAGTTATTTTTGGTCATTTAAAATCATCATAAATCCATTTCATGTTAACATATTGTTTTAAGGGAAATTAGCATTTTACAAAACTAAAGTGTAGTAAAAAGACTAACATATTTTGCATTTGGGTAAATCTCTTTAATTCCTGGCTTAATAGAAGACAGCTGGATTCTTACATTGGCTTCATTCAATCTTTGCAATATCACATGTCTTGTAGACTCTGGGAAACTCCACTGTACACTCATGAAAGATGGATGGTGAAATGGCAAATAATGTCAGTGTTAGTGTGGGTATAGTTTTGGCTTTACTTGTGTATCCTCAAGGGAACCCAGAACCATACTTAGAGGACTGATGGATCAGTCTGAGAGAGATTAAGTGACTTGATGGAGATCAAATAACCAATCTGTTCATAACCCGGGATTTGAGCCTGAGCCATTTAATATTAAGCCAGCACAGAACCGTGTGGTAGAGACTGAATCCAATGGGCCACAGGCCTTGAATTATTGTGTTCAATGAAGTATGTGCAGATGTCTGAGATGATGATTACATAATTACTAACCAATAACTAACACAGGACAAATCACACTGCTTTGCTGTTTTACCAGTTCATCAGCTAAGATAATAACATGGCATGAGAATCACCAGGGTCAGTCAGCTGTGAAATGGCTGTATCTCACAGGCACAACTAGGCAGAGGTCAAGACTGCTGTTAGTTGTGAAGTTGAGGACTTTGGTGGACTATTTCTTGAAAACTAGAGCTTAGTCCATTTCTGGAAAACTAGAGCTTATAATGAGACTGAGAATGAGGTTCCTAGAATCCAAATATGGTTGAAATCCAAGAAATCCCACATGCACCAATTATGCAGATATTTTAGTTGCATTTGTTGCAAACTCAAGGAGAAGATCCCAAAGCAATAAGAATTTAAATATGAGAAGAAATCTCTAAAACACTCCCCAGGGCATTATGCTGACATGTGTGCAATGCTTCTGATGAAGCAGGAAACCCCACATTCATTCTAAGTTTGAAAGCTGATCTGGGAAATGGAGGCATCACTAAGACAGACAAGTGGGGGGCAAAAAGCTTATGTGAGGATATTTTGTTTATGCTCATACTTACTTAGACTTAGATATGATCTTAAGTCAAAAATATAAATCAAGTGGGCTGACTAAAAGAATTAATATCCATTATTTCAATAAATATTTGAGTGAAAAATACATTCAGGAACAGGGACATTCCCTGTGGATTTTAGGATAAGACAAGGTCCCTCTAGGCAAGACTGACAGCTACAATACGGTGAGACAATTTTGATGGGGTTAAATACACATAAGTAGCAGCTAACTGTAGCTGGGTGGGAAAGACATAAGGAATAATGGCTTGCTTTTGGAAAGAGGAAAGCCTCTATTAATCCCTGAAAGATGAATAGGAATGATCTAAATGAAGAAAAAGATGGACATTTAAAAAACCCATATATGTCAAGACAAGTACTAAGTGTTCAAATTAATGTAATCTCATTAAAATTTAATAACGCAAGTTTGATATTATTTTCCCCATCTTATAGATGGCAAAAAAATGTGGTTTATAGAATTTAAGAGTATTGCCCAAGGTCATGCACTTAGTAAATGGCACAGTTACTCTTTGAACATAATCTATTCGAGTTCAAGGCACTTTTCACTGTAGTACAGCAGGATGGCATGGCATAGACACAAAGATATGAAGATGCACAGTATATTCATTGCAATGAAGTGTATTCAGAGCACGTATTCAGAGACAACTGTACATGGAGAAGTGGTAGAAGACACAACTCAAGAGGTTTGTAGGACTAGATCCCAGAAGTGATGGAAACTTTCTCCTGTAGGAATGTGGGAGCTCAAGTTCACATTATCAAAAGGTCTTTCATGCAAAACATTTTTAGAATACTTGTTTTAAAAGGAAGAGGGGGATAGTTATCTACTATTTGTTGTTTATTTGAAAATAGAGTTGAATGCTAATAAATGTCCAGAGATGTCAAAAGTAACATATTAGGGCTAAACACAGTAAAAGATTATTCCAATGCTCTGTTTATGTTTCAAGAACACCAAAGGGAAAACTGTTCTTATGGTCCAAAACCCTGGTTTATATACCCATATCTCAAGTGGTCATGATTATGGTTGGAATGGAAATATAAAAAGTTTAAAGAGACTCCACTCCCAGCATTTTGTCAGAGCTTTCCCTTTAAGATGAGCTCTGTAGGGAGGGGCTCGTGCTAATTTGGGGATGAAGTTAAGATCATTTGTTCCAAAGGCAAATCCGCTGCAGAATATGCTAACACTAACCAAAGCCCTCCACGTTGCCACGCTTAGGCTTATAAACCTGGCCCATACCTGCTATAATTCTTACCAAACCAAACTTGGGTCTGCTTCCCCACGGGCGGTGAAACCGATCTACTGACACCGGGCTGTGATGAAGGAAAGTGCGGTATTTATTGCAGGCTATAAGCAAGGAGTCTAGGGCAGCTAGTGCTTAAAAGACCTGAACTCCCTGAAGGCTTTCAGGGAAAGATTCTTAAAGACAGGGTGAGTGAGGGGGTTTGTGCAGTGTGTGATCAGCTCGTGGACATTCTTTTGATTGGTTGGCGGTGAGGTCATCAGGAATCAACATCATCAACCTACTGGTTCCAACCGGTCTGGGGTCTACGTGCTTGTGGGCAGCATACAGTTCACTTCTTCCACCTGGTGGGAGTTTCAGTATCTGCAAAACAGCTCAAAGGACATGGTTCCGAATACGATCTATAGCCCTTGAGGAGGAACTAAAGGTTCTTGACATTGTTTAATGGCTGAAGTATTATTATTTTGTCTTGTTTGACTGTTTTCCTTTCTTTCTGCATTTTCTCACTTCTCTGATTAAATTTATTCTCTGACTAAAGTTCTTCTACAGACAAAAGGCAGGTGGAGGACTGTTGGGGGCAGTTCTGTCCCGGGAAGACCTCATAGGGTCCTGCTCAGTTACATAACCTCTTTAGGAGAGCAAAGCCACAACGGCAAAAGGAGATCAGAACTCGAGAAACTGGTGCACTCTTCATAGGAGGAATAAACCAAAGCAGGTTAATAACAAGAAATGGAGTCCATCCACGCTGTGAATTTTGGGTACAAAATTGTAAGCAAAGAGGAAATATTCAAAGATCAAAGAAGCCAATATTTGGTGTTGTTAAAACGGACACACAGACTAGTGTAAAGGAAGCCAATATTGAACAAGAAAAAATGGATAAAAGTGTGTGTAAAATTTATATGAGATATAATCCTAATGTACTTGTATGAGATACCCTTAGTAAGGTTGATCTCTAGTATTCTGTACTTTGCTATCCTTTGGGCGGATTCTGAATGGAAAGGGCAAAGCTGTATATCACCCTGGATTTAAAGGAGACCAATCCCACATGCTGAGCATTAATTCGGCTGCAGTCAGTTTTATATAGAAAGCTGACCAGGCTACAGAAATCTTCACAATGCCAGAACTGGGTTATTTTCTCACCCTTTAACCTCATGTGAATTATTTACATATGAAAAGAAAATTCTCTCAGTTATGTAAGAGAACGAAGAAACAACACCCTAATAGCAACAGGAAGCACCCAGGTCTTGGTTTCAATACTGTTCTCTAATAAAAAGTCAGAACTCCATAGAGAAATGTCTGATTCTAGGGCTGGGGGAGGAAATACACAAGATGAGCCTGAACTACCTTGTAAGTACCAGAAAATAAGCGCTAAAAAATAAAGAAAACCCACCTTGATGATTAATGGGAATGTATCTAAGGGATGCAAAAGCCAACGGAAAGAGATCCCAATCTGCAACATTGGAATAATCTGAGGAAGAAAATCAATAAAGTCGTATTGGATTATACAAAATATGAAATATATATGGAAGATTCTGGGAGGATGGCTGAGCACCAGGAACCTGTCTCCCCACTTAGACAACAATTGCACTGGTACAATGTGATGTAACTATTTTGTAACTCTCAGGTCTATTGAAGGTTTGCAACTTCCAGGGGAAGGCTTAGGTGGTAAATTGTGGTTAATTTTTGTCAGTTTCAGTTCTTAGCATTGTAGCGTCACCCATCCCCCACCCTCAGCCCCAAGGCAGGCCTAAAAGTATAAAACTCTTAGAAAGAAACATAAGGCAAACTTCACAACATTAGATTTGACAATGTTTTCTTGGATATGACACCAAAGGCGCAGGTAACAAAGGAAAAAAATAGATAAACTGGACTTTATGAAAATACAGTTTTGTGCATCAAAAGACACTATCAACAGAGTAAGAAGTCAACCCACAGAATGGAAGAAAATGTATGTAAATCATATATCTGATAAAGGATTAATATCCAGAATACTGAGAGAACTCCTACAACTCAACAAGGACAGAAACAACCTAATTAAAAATGGGCAAGGGACTTGAATGTACATTTCTTCAGAGGGATACCAATGGCCAATAAGGAAACGAAAAGATGCTCAGCTTTACTAATCATTAGAGAAACGCAAATTGAAACTACAGTTTATTCCAGTACGACTACAGATACGACCTCACACCCATTAGGATGTCTATCATCAACAAAAGTGTTGGTGAGGATGTGGAGATATTAGAACCCCTGAACGCTGTTAATGTAAACAAATGTAAAATGTACAAATGTAAAATGTAAATGTAAAATGGTACAGCTTCTGTGGAAAACAATGTGGTGGTTCATCAAAAAATTAAAAAAGGAATTACTGTTTGATTCAGCAATTCCACTTCTGGTTTATACCCAAGATAAATGAAAGCAGGGTCTCAAAGAGATATTTGTACATGTACATGTTCATAGCAGCATTATTCACAATAGCTAGAAAAAGGTGATAAACTAAGTGCCCATGGCTGTATGAATGGCTAAGCAAAATTTGGTGTATAAATATAACAGAATATTATTCAGCCCTAAAAAGGAAATTCTGACATATGGTACAACATGAATGAACCTTGAGCACCTTATGCTAAGTGGAATTAGCCAGTCACAAAAACACAAATGCTATATGATTACATTTATATGAGGTACGTAGAGTAGTCAAAACCATAGAGACAGAAAGTAGAATTGTGCTTGCCAGGAGCTGGTGGTTAGTGTGGGTGTAGAGGGAAGGGGAGGGATGTTATGTTTAATGGGTATAGCGTTAGTTTTACTAAATTAAAGAGTTCTGAAGATGGATGTTGATGATGGCTGCACCACATTACGAATGTATTTCATACTGCTGAACTGTACACTTAAAAATAGTTAAGATGGGAAATTCTACGTGTATTTTGCCACAATAAAAAAGTAAAAATAAATAGATAAACATACGTGAGTTTATACTGATAAAAATAAAATATTATAAATAAATAAACAAACAAACAAATAAATGAAGGAAAGAGATAAATCTCCCATGCAGAAGAATTCCAAGTAATTTGTGCAGACACTATGCCCTCAAGGACGAGGAGCATACTTCTACTCCTTAAGTGTGAATTGGGTACAGTTACTTCCTCTACATGAGCACAGTATGGAAATGGGGGGGGCGAGATATTTTTACCGCAGGAAGACCTAACAAGCACTACCTCAACCAGGTGATCAAGGTCATCATCAACAGTGGTGCTCCGTGTTGATAGTATATACCCTTGATATGATGTGATTAAAATAGCACTTAACCTCTGTGCTCTTTCTTCCAAAAACCCATAGCCTCAGTCAAACCATGAGGAAAAAAAACATCAGACAAATTCCAGTGAAACGATATTCTGCAAAATACCTGACTAGTACTGCTCAAAACTGTCAAGGTCTTCAAAAGCAAGGAAAGTCTAAGAAAGTCACAAGGAAACATGACTGAGTGTAATGTTGGTATCTTGGATGAGATCCTGGAACAGAAGCATGACACTAGGTAAAAACCAAGGTAATCTGAATAAAGTATGGGACTTAGTTAATAGTAATGAATTAATATCGGTTCATTAATGTCAACAACTGTACCATATGTGTATAAGATGTTAATAATTGAGGAAATTATCATCAGTTTTTTTTTGTAAATCTAAAACTGTCTCAAAAAATAATGTCTACTTCTAAAAAATAAAGTTTTCCCACTCACACAGGATACCAATGTTTTTCCTTTTTCCATTGACCTCAATTTTTGCCACATGCAGATAGGCACTTGGTGGAGTTTATAGCTGTAAAGGAAGTACAGTAAGTTGGTAATCTCTTGCCAACTTAATTTTATAGACTGAATACTTCTCCTGCAAATAAAATTAATCTAAAACATATTACATGTTTAATGTAAATTTGGGGTAAAGAATAAGAATATGAAGTTATCAAGAAATAGTCCCAAAAAAGTGAGAGGAAAAGGCAATATCCCAACTAACTCAGAGCTACCACTGGAGGAAAAGGAAACCTCCCACATTTTTTTCCTAATTAATTTCTCCCCTATGTACCACTACCTATTGCAGCTTCAACAGGATATAGCCCCCTAAATCTTACCATCAAAAGCTAAAGGATAGAGTAGTTGATAATGAAGAAATTATCAAGTACTTTAAAAACTTCAGCCCCTCTACCAGCCCCCTACACCGAATGTGATTAGATATATCATTTGTTCCAGTCTTCATTTGCTAGGGATGGGGTAAAAGGGACAGAGGCATGGTCTCTGTAATCCCTCCCACTCTTGGAAGGGACTCCTGATAGGAGAAGAGACGTAGTGTCTGCACCACAGCACATAAAGTCTAATTTAATCCTGAATCTGGTCTTTCCACATCTTTATAAATACGAACCAATAACAATGATAACAAAACACTCAAGAAATATATATAAAGAGAAACAGCAACTCAAAAGACAAAAGAGAAATCTGAGCTAAGAAAATAGAAAATATTATTATAAAATGCTAGACATTAAAAAATTAAAACATTTAAGCAGATATTGATTAAACTAATAGCTGTCAAGTCTGAAAAAGGGGGTGGGGGGAGAGAATGATTAAGAGGAGTTATTGAAAATAGGATTTGATTGGAAAATCAATAAAATCATAATAGTAACAGTACATATCAGAATGGACATTGCTGAAAACAAACTATGTCATTTAGAAAACCAACTCAAAGTCCTAGAATATGAAAAAAAAGTGAAGGAAACTATGAGAGAGAAGATCAGAAGACATGGCTGGTATATTTAAGGAAGTCATTATCCATATAATAGGACACTGTAAGAAGAGAACAGAATAGATGTAGTGAAAGCAATTTTTAAAGAAATAAAAGAAGGCAAATGGCCTGAGCTGATGAAAAACTTGTCTTCACATTAAGGAAATCTTCATCTACACATGTCAGAGGGAATGTTTCTGAATTCTAAGAATAAAGAAGGAAATCCTTCAAACAACTAAACATGAAAAATAGGTACTTAAAAGAGTAGCTTTAGTTATTAAATAAGCAGAAGTAATTCAAAATAAAACAGGTTGAATAAACCAATAGCGATAAGAGCAAAAGTTAAGATATTAAAAGGCAAAACATGTAGATGAGAGGGTTAAATTAGAGACGGCTCTTTAAAGAGATCATTAAAAGAGAGAGACCACTTATAAGCCTGAACAATTAAAAAGTGCTGATATACAATCATAAGAATGAGAAGAAAATACAACCCAGATACAAAGGACTTTCTTTAAATAGGGAATGTTATATACAGTTCCACGACAATAAAATAAATATCTAAATGAATTTGATAACTTGCCAGGAAAATATAAGAAAATTGAATTCAATAGAAAGTTAAAAAATAAACTTGTTGGACAAATAAGCAAAGGAGAAATTGAAACCAGAAAAATAAAAATGTCAGACAGTAAATACACATATACTTAAGTGCTGTTCACTCATGGCGAAATTAAGAGGGGAAAGGTTTGCACTTCCCACTTTGTAAATTTATATATTTTTTAAAAACAGTTTTCTCTTTATATGCTTTATTTTATACTTAAAGAAGTAAAAAGAGAGAAGATAGTACACAATTACTATTATTCATTACAAGCTAAGAACTGGGTTTATTTCCCAGTTCATATATATCTATATATTTTTAAACCATTTTTTTTTTATTGAAGTATAGTTGATTTACAATGCTGTGCTAGTTTCAGGTGTACAGAAAAGTGATTCAGCTATATATATTCTTATATATATATTATATTATACATATATATTATATATATATATTCTTTTTCCATTATTGGTTATTTCAAGATATTGAATATAGTTCCCTGTGCTATATAGTAGGTCCTTGTTGTTTATCTATTTTATATATAGTAGTGCATATATATTAATCCTAAACTCCTAATATATCTCTCCCATCCCACCCCATTATCCCCTTTGATAACCGTAAGTTCATTCTCTAAGTCTGTGAGTCTATTTCTGTTTTGTAAACAGTCTATTTTCTGTTTTGTATCATTTTTTTTAGATTCCCCATATAAGTGATATCATATGATATTTGACTTTGCCTTACTTCACTTAATATAATCATCTCGATCCATCCATGTTACTGAAAATGGTGTTATTTCATTATTTTCTATGGCTGACTTGTATTCCATTGTGTATGTATACCACATCTTCTTTATCCATTCATATGTTGATGGACATTTAGGTTGCTTCCATATCTTGGCTATTGTAAAAGTGCTGCTGTAAGCATTGGGGTGCATGAATCTTTTCAATTAGTTTTCTCCAGATATATGCCCAGAGTGGGATTGCAGGATCATATGGTAGCTCTATTTTTAGTTTTTTAAAGAACCTCCATTCTGTTCTCCATAGTGGGTGCATCAATTTACATTCCCACCAACAGTGTAGGAAGGTTCCTTTTTCTCCACACCCTCTCCAGCATTTATTATTTGTAGACTTTAATGATGGCCATTCTGACTGGTGTGAGGTGATACCTCATTGTTCCTATTTCCATTTTGTTAATCGTCGTGGATTTGTTTTTGTAGGTCTTTTTTTCTCCTTTCTTCTCTTGTTCTCTTGTGATTTGATGACTATCTTTAGTGTTATGTTTGGATTCCATTTTCTTTTTTGTGTGTATATCTATTATATTTTTTTTGTGGTTACCATGAGTTTTTTGTACAGTGGTCTATATATATATGTGCTTGTTTTAAGTTGCTGATCTCTTAATTTCAAGTGCATTTTAGATACCCCGCATTTATACTCTCCTCCCCTCATGATTACTAGTTTTGATATTACATTTTACATCTAATTGTTTTGTGTATTCTTTATATATTTATTTAGCAAATGAATTAATATTTAACATGTGAATATAAGTTAATATAAAACATATAGTAAAATTATACATGTGTTTATACACATAATTATATAATGGATGGTTTTAGTATATAAATATAATTAAAGTTCATATTATATTTACTTTCAATACATCTGCCCATGGAATTCCTTCTCAGGACCAGCTATGTATGTTTATTGCAGTGTGAATAAAAATACAAAAGCCCTTGTTAAAAAAATTATTAGGAATTTAAAGACAGCAGAGCATTAAACCAAAAGTGGGAGCCTTTTGAGCCTGGAGCCCTATGTGACTGTGCAAGTCACACATCCATGAAAGCATCTCTATTCCTACTGATCCTACTTCAAGGCTCAATTCAAATTCTACTTCTTCTAGGAACTCTCCCTGTTACCTTAGTTGAAATAAATCTCTCCCTCCTGTGGTGCCCATAAAACAGCCCATTCTGTTTTGAGTTATGTATAGCTGAGTACAAGTGCTATCTACACCCTCTGTATTCGAGCTCTTTGAGGTTGAAGCTTTCATCTGAGACACCTGAGTATCCATGTGGCACTTAACATAATGGCTTACACATAACAGGGACTGAAAACTGTTGATCAGTTTTGAATAAGCAAATCTATAGATACAGAATACAGATTAGTAATTGCCTTGAGAGGGGGTGATTTGGGGGGGAAGATGAAAATGTTATAAAATCAATTTTGGTGATGGTTGCATCTGAATATATCAATACTAAAAATCCATTGAATTATAAACTTTAAGTAGGTGAATTGTATGGTATGTAAATTATATCTCAGTAAAGCTGTTATTAAAAAAGAGAGAACCTCTTTACGACACACAAATGTCTGAGAAATAGATGTATAAATATAGTAATAAATCAGAATTGAGAAAATGTAACAGTAAAGATATAACCTTCAGAAAAACTATTTGAACAATTACCCCATAAGTTTTCCTTTGCAGATAATAAAGATAAAACGTAATGTGAAATGCCACTGCAAAAGAAAAAAAAAAAAAAACCTAGTATCAAAATTCATTTGCTGAATTTAAGTAAACATTTGGAGTCAAAAGACTAACATTTAAACTCCAACTTCCCCATTTGCTAATATACAATTTTAAGTAATTGATTTAAGCTCATTCCATTGCAAAATTTTCATCTGCAACTTTATAGGACTGGCACTTAATACATTTATAAGTAAAGGGAAAAAGATTAAGTGCAAGAAAGTATTTTAAAAAGTGAAAGATGATTTTCAAATGCCCATGATATCTCTGACAGTTATTTTCAAAGGAATTTTCACTCACAGAATTCTCCAGTATCTTTCTGCAAGAGTGTATCACAAGTTATTTGTTTAAAAATATAGTTTCAGCTAACGTTAGCAAAGAGATTTTTCCTATGACAGTTTTTACCAGAAACATATGTAACTGTGTATTATTGAGTTCTTAATTGTAGATAGCAAAATTCCCTCCATCCAATTCAAATGAAATAACAAAGAGTATTAATCATTACATTTCCAGGAGGGCCAGGGAAGTAGGCTTGTATGCTACATAATCAGCATAAGGTAGGCAGAAACAATATATTCAGAGAAATGTCAATCATCCCCCAGGACTGTTTAGCAGACACATCATTTTTTTTTTGATAGTAGAACAAGTCTTTATTTTTATTTTTATTATTTTTAACATCTTTATTGGAGTATAATTGCTTTACAATTGTGTGTTAGTTTCTGCTTTGTAACAAAGTGAATCAGCTGTACATATACATATATCCCCATATCTCTTCCCTCTTGCGTCTCCCTCCCACCCCGCTAGGTGGTCACAAAGCACCGAGCTGATCTCCCTGTGCTATGCGGCTGCTTCCCACTAGCTATCTATTTTACATTTGGTAGTATATATAAGTCCATGCCACTCTCACTTCGTCCCAGCTTACCCTTCCCCCTGCCCGTGTCCTCAAGTCCATCCTCTACATCTGTATCTTTATTCCTGTCCTGCCCCTAGGTTCTTCAGAACTTTTTTTTTTTTTTTTAGATTTCATATATATATGCAGACACATCATTTTTGCCATAACCTCTTTTTGGCACCAAGGATGCTAGGGCCTGGACCACAGAAGCTGTGGTCAGCTGGAGTACTGCTGTCATCTTACATGGCTCAATTATTTCTACCTCCATGATTTCTGTAGGTATAGCTCCTTGAGAAAACCAGAGTCATAAATATAAGCTTAGCTGCAAGAGAGTCTAGAAAATGTAGATTTTAGCTTTCCCGCATTTCCAGTATAGGCAAGCTATCAAGAAAAAGTTTGGAGTGGGAGCTGATTTATAGTATCTACAAATGAAAAGTGAGCAAATGTGACAATGACAAACATAGAGACTGGGTTTCCTCTAACCCTTTTGCTCCTTCACCCTCCCAAGACTGAGAGAATAGTTTTAGCATTTTAACTCTGGCAACACAGCTTTCTTTTTTCCCCATGCACTGGCCATTCCTATTTACATTGATTGCATGCCCGGAATAATAGTCATCAACTGAAAGTGAGAACAATCCACCACTATCTAAGGTTTCAGGTCACCTCTGAGAGAAGCTGTCTGAGGGGAATATGCTGGCAGAATTGTACATTGTGCTCCCTGAATGCCCAAAGCGAAATCTTTATGCATGTGAATTCCAATCAAAGTATAAGTTATTAAAGAAGAGGAACCAAATAAATATAAGGTACGACATTAGGGAATGATGAAAAGGGAACAGCTCTTGGCCTGTGCTGAGACTGAGAGACAGTTGGCAAGAATCAAAAGCACGAGAGCTAGACAGAGCCCTGCCAGTCACTGAGCATGCACTTTGGGCAATCATAGCACTTCAAAGAGCTTTTAGATCCTTATTTACAAAATAAAGCTCTATCTCTCCTGTCTTAGTCATCTAGATTAAAGGAAAGTAAATGGAAGTGACATTTATTGAGTTCATTTTGTGCAAGGGGCTGAGATAGATGCACAATTATAAGAAAAGAAAATCATTTCAAATAGCTCTTACTTCAAAATGAGTTCATAGGGTATTCAAGGAGTCAGAAAATTATATAAATTAATACAATAGTCATAATTTTTTGTTTTCATAAAAAATTAGAAATAATTTAGAAATTTCTGATTTACATGACATTTATTATAAAATTAACATAAACATCAATCTATACTAAAATCTCTAGTTGATATAAAATGGGATATCTTCTAGTATATGTTCACCAAGGATTTAGCAAAAAAGTTTATCAATGTTGACAAATAATAATAATAACAACAGCAACAATCAAGTCTCTCCGGATACATTCTAAATTCCTCTTCTTCCACTTTGCAAACCCAAGGAAATTCTTCAAAATATACACCATATTACTCTTGCCCCATATTGGTATATGCCAAAATTCCAATTCATGAGTGTATTCATTCACACATTCATTAGACAAAAATTTATTTTATGACTCCTGTGTGCTAGAGACTGGGACAGGCCCTGGTAAAACATCAGTGACCATCAGAAATATGGTCCCTGTTCTAATGGGGTTTATACTCCAGCAGACAGGAGAGGCAGTGGTCAAGTTGTTGTTTTTTTTTAAACATCTTTATTGGAGTATAATTGCTTTACAATGGTGTGTTAGTTTCTGCTTTATAACAAAATGGATCAGTTATACATATACATACGTCTTCATATTTCTTCCCTCTTGCGTCTCCACCCCTCCCACCCTCCCTATCCCACCCCTCTAGGTGGTCACAAAGCACCGAGCTGATCTCCCTGTGCTATGCAGCTGCTTCTCACTAGCTGTCTATTTTACGTTTGGTAGTGTATATATGTCCATGCCACTCTCTCACTTTGTCCCAGCTTACCCTTCCCCCTCTCCGTATCCTCAAGTCCATTCTCTAGTAGGTCTGTGTCTTTATTCCCGTCTTGCCCATAGGTTCTTCATGACCTTTTTTTTTTTAGATTCCATATATATGTGTTAGCATACTGTATTTGTTTTGTTTTTCTCTTTCTGACTTACTTCACTCTGTATGACAGACTCTAGGTCCATCCACCTCACTACAAATAACTCAATTTCGTTTCTTTTTATGGCTGAGTAATATTCCATTGTACATATGTGCCACATCTTCTTTATCCATTTGTCTGTCGATGGACACTTAGGTTGCTTCCATGTCCTGGCTATTGTAAATACAGCTGCAATGAACATTGTGGTACATGACTCTTTTTGAATTATGGTTTTCTCAAGGTATATGCCCAGTAGTGGGATTGCTGGGTCATATGGTAGTTCTATTTTTAGGTTTTTAAGGAGCCTCAAGTTTTAAAGAGGCTTATTCTGTCTGCATAACCTCCGAACTACATTTAAAGTCAAGTGGGAGGAGGTAGGAATGAACACGATCAATTATGTGATAATTGTTATAAGACGTATTCTTACAAATATGTAACAAGCTACTATTGGCCAATAAAATGAGGAAAACTTAATTCCAAATAAAGAGACTGGGACAAACTTATGGAAGAGGTGACAGTTTAACTGGCTCTTAAAGAGTAGGTTGAATCTTCCTACAGAATTCTAGACACAGAGCGGATTCTTAATAAATGCATGTTGGATAAATGAATGAATAATGGGACAGACATTCTAGGAGCACAACAGTGCAAACACAAAGAGTTGAGATAAGAATATACAGCCTACATTTGAATTTTTTTTTTTTATTTTGTTAAGTGCCCCTCCTGATACCCAATGTCAGCCAATATAGGAGAATTTTGAGAAGAAAATAAGACCAAGGCACTAATGGAAAATATACTTGAAGATAGCAAGTAGGCTCTATTTTAACCTGGAGAGATTAGAGAAATATCACTCATAATTGAAGATTACACGAAGAAAAAATATTCTGTTTCCAAAGAGTGTGGAGCAGCTCACCTGTTTTTCACATATATAATTTGAATTAATGGAAAATTAAGTCATTAATTTCACTACGAATGACTGAGCAAACTCAAGATCTAATTTCAGCAGTGTGGGGTAGGTAAAAAATTGATAGGAACCTCATACTTTCCAATGTCTCCTTGAAACCAATTCTAAATATATTTAGGAGGAATAAGCATGAGAAAATAATTTATAGTTACCTGCCTATCTCAGCTGTAGTAGGTGTGTCAAGTGAGAAAAATATAGAATCAATAAGAAGAGGTCAAATGTAAGGTAAAGAAGTCCTGATGCTTATCCTCAAGTATACATCCTTTCACTCTTTCTTTCAAATCATGGTCACTTGGACCCTTAAAAAGGAGATCACTAACTTAGAGACGGAAGAATTTCATGCTGAGATACTAAATCCATTGTGCAAATCCAGATGAAGGACTCCCATGTGAACCGGATTATCCATGCACCATATGGGAAGGAGAGGCCTGATTTCTTTGTAAAAAGAGATGTCCCTCCTTGGGAGGTAGATGTCTTATGAATTTAGAGACAAGTATCAAAATGAAAGCAAAATTTAGAGCATGTCTGTGTAATGCTATATGGTCTGCAACACTGTCACACTCGTTTTCAGGGCAGAAAGGACCACTTGAATTGGGTCTGGAAAGCAAGCCTCCATGGAGGACATGATGAAAGGTTAATGTTCAAGCTGTCTGCATGGGGTTTAACAGGGTTATCTCTTTGAAGCAAAGCCATGGTCTCACATAACATCGAAGCTCTTTGCAAATGGAGTTTACCATTTTTCCAGAATTGGAGATGAATTATCATTATACCTCTTCTGTTGTTAAAAAGCCAGTGTTAGGGACGATAAAGTTTTTAGAGTCAGTCAGTGCATCAGATAAGATGTAGCCTGCTTTGACCAAGTTATTCCGCTACTTGTAAAATTCTGAAAATGAATAAAAGCTTCATGTTCAAAGGCGTTCATCACAGCCTTTTTGTAATCAAGAAATATTTGCTAGCAACCAAAGCCAAAAAATATGAAAATGGTTAATGAAACTATGGCAAAGTTATTGTAGGAAGCTACTGTGTAGCTCATACTTCAGAATTTAGAGAACTATCCAAGACATTATAGGGCAGGTACCCAGGGAGTAACAAAGATACTGGAGAGCACAAGCTAAAAGAAGGACAGGAGTTCCTTTGGTTAAGGTGTTTGGGGCTTCCTACTGGGCCTTGAGAGTTGAGTTCTATTTATCAGTGGTAAATTTCAGAGGGATGGAAATCTAGCCTATAACAAAATGCACAATGATCTTCTAGAATAGAAGGTGGAAGGAATACTTTCTTACACAATTCCCTCCTTGAAAGTCATTAATTAAAAAAAAAAAAAGTGTAAAATAGAAAATGAATCTCCATCTAAAATGAAACTAGGATGAAATGGTAATCAGCTCTTGTTGCCTCATTCAGATATTAAAACAAATAAACTAAAAAAAATTGGGGTAAACACTTATTCAATAAAGTATGCTAAGATCTGAGATGTAATGAGAAATAGGGAAGACCTCTAATTTCATTTGGTTTATTTTGAAACAGTAAGTTCACAAATTAATAAATGAATTGTAACTGATGTCATAATAGGAACCAGTGTCATAGGAGGACAAAGGAATGGTTGAATTAAGAATGATTGTGGGGAGAGGGCACTATTTTGAATAAACTAATCCAGGAAATACTATCAGAGGAAGTGATATTTAGGCAGGAATTTGAGAATAAGAATGCAGAAGAGGTTTGTGTAATTTACTTCTGACCTTTTGTGTGATTTAAATTCTCAGAATTTCAGAGAGAAAAGATAACTGTCTAAAGCAGTAAACAAATGGGTATGTTGGAGGTATGACAGAAGGCTAATAAGATTGGAATTAGCAGGAATGAGTTACTGAGGATAAGGTGCAGTCCATGACTTTGAGGAACTCACAGTCTGGATTCCCTGCCCCTCCAATGATCGTGAATAGAGAAGAATGCAAGAAAGAGTGCTCATCAAGTACTTCAAATGTTGCTTTCTCATTTCTCACTGTGAACTCTCTGAAGGCAAGGACTGAGTCTTATCCTTATAAATGGCACATTATTGGTACCCAGTGAATAAATAGAAGAATCAGGATTAGATTTTGAAAGGAATTTTAGTATTTGTATGCTATTTTAAAATAGAATATTTGCTATTTTCTTTGTTTTATTTTTTTTCTAATCTGATTAACTGTGATTTCAAGGAGATGAACTTATATTTGTAGTCTGGAGTTGAATATTTTCAAATATGTTGAATCCATGCTATGTGAAAAGTGAGGTCCTCTAAACAGAGCCCTCAGATATCATTCCCCCATTAGAAACTATGAGGAAACTGAGGTTTGGGAAATTTAGGTGGATTTCATAAAATCATATGAGAGATTTGCTAAGACTAGAAACCAGTTGTTCTACTGCTAAGCCATTGCCTATTCTATAACATGATATAGTCCTGCTAAGAGATCAGACCATGGCTGAGTTTTAAGATGTGGCACTATATTTCAGATTCAGGTTCCAAAAACAATGCAATCCACTAAGATATCATCAACTAGGATTTAGAAAAAATGGAGAGTGCTAAAAGTCAGTTTTATTTATGCATACCCTAGGTATGATTTCTCCACCTGACTCCAAATGATTAATGATCAATAGAATGATACCAATGTAGGTAAACAAAGGAATTCCCTAGTATGTTAACATCTAGATTATGTCCAGTCCATAAATGCAACAGTTCCATTTACTGTTAACCTATGTTTGTGAGAAAATGTACCCTAACTTATGAAGTATTGACTTAAAAATAAGTTTCAGAAGTAAGATCCAAATATATTAATTTGTTTGACAAACACTATGTGAAAGTTATCTTGGAAAGATTGGCATCCTGATTATTTTTTTTTTGACTTGTGCCAGATACTTTATTAAATTTAATTATTAATTTTCATGGTTTTTCTTTAAATTTTTTTGAATTTTCTGCAAACACAATCATGTCATATGTGAATATCCATTGTTCCATTTTTTCCTTTTTCAATCCTTGTAAATTATACTTCTTTTTCTTGACTTATTGCAATGCTTATGACCTTTGATAGAATGTTGAATAGAAATGGTTATAGAAATCATGATTATCTCTTTGCCAGTCTCTGGAAGAAAGCATTCAACATTTTACCAATAAGTCTAATGTTAACTGTACACTTTTTGTAGATACTCTATTAGAATAAAAATAATCCCTTCTATTCCTAGTTTACTAAGGGTTTTTATCATGGTGGATGCTGGATTTCATTTAATGCTTTCTCTGTAGCCAATGATTAATCATATGATTTCTCTTTCTTTTCTTGTTTATATAGTGTATTACATTGATTTCCAAGTTTTATGCTAACCTTGCATATCTATAACATTGGCTTTGGTGTATTGTTATTGTTGTATACTACTGGATTTTGTTTGCTAATGTATAGTGTAGGATTGTTTTACATCTGTATTTATAGGAGAGTTTGGGCTATAATTTTCTATTTTTGTAAGGTCTTAGGTTTTAATAAGATTATGTGAAGTTCATAAATAATTGTGAATGAATTGTTTTCTTCTTTTCAACACACTGGGAGATTCTATGAAAGATTTTGGTAATGTCTTTATTATATGCTTTGTAAAATTCATCAGTGAATCCACTTAGACCTGGAGTTTTCTTTGTGTATGTCCTTCACATGTATTTGTCCACTTTCAAACTCTCTTTTTTATTTTCAGGTGTGTCAACTATACATTACATAATACTGCATTTTATTTTATTTTTTACCCTGAGTGAAAATCATGGACTTTTTATAAAGGAATTTAAACATTCATATTTATTATGATCACTGATATATTAAAAAGTACTTTGCCATTTTATTTTATTATTTTTATATATGGTGATTTCCTTAATTATCTTACCTCTCCTTTTGCCTTTCATTATTTTTACTGGATTAATCTTTGTTTCTATTCTTATGTCAAGTAATTTCTAAGTTAGACTTAATCTATTCTTCATTGATTTCCCTTGAATTCTTAACAGGAGGTTTCAATTTAGAATTTTATGTTAATCTTGTAAATTAACCTCTGCCTCTAAGCACAGGTATAGAAAAACAGTGAAGAGCACAGACTCTGAAGACCAGCTTGAATTTGAATTGCAACCATAATACTTGCTAGCTGACATTAGGCAAGTTACCTAGGTTCTCAGTACCTCAGTTTTCTCTTTTGTAAAATATGGATAATAAGATGCCTATCTCAGATGGTTGCTTTTAGAATTAAATAAATTCCAGTTGCTTAGAATATCAGTAAATACTCTATAATGTTAGCTATTTTGAGCTGTCTTCCAAATATTAGTGGAATTTTGAGGTACAGTTTTTAGTAATTGTTCCAAATTATTATAGAATCTTTAATATTATGCCTCTCTTTTATTAGGAGCCATTTTTAATCACATAAAATTTATTAATAATTTCTTCTGAGTTTATTGATATAATTTTGCATTCCCACTTGTAGGTAATGATAAGTATAGGGATGATAATTTTTCTGAGTTTGGAATTTCAGGTTGAAAATTTTTTTCTCAGAAGTTTGAACATTGCATTGTCTTTTGGTATGCATTCTGCAAATGAAAAAATCTGATGTCGGTATGATATACTTTATTTTCTACATAAATTGCATTTTTTTCAGAAACTTTTGGAATTAATAAACATTTTAAAAAGACTTATCCTTTGGTTTCAAAAAAAGAATACTAGCATGTGTCCAACTGTGGTCATACTTTTATTATTCTCACTTGACACCAGTTAGAACTTTTCAATCTGATCACTTGATGTTTTTACAATTTATTTAATTCATCCCTTCCAGTCTTTCTTTCTTTTTATACATTTTCTTTTAGATGGCTATTGAAATTCCTGGATTTTTCTATTGTGTCCTTTATATTTTTTCTCTCACCATTTATCTTTGTCTCATGAGGGAATACTTCTGTTCAATTTTATCACTCAGAAATTCAATATCTAGACATGACTCTTTTATTAGCTGATAATATTTTTCATAGTTTAAGAAGTGAGGTCCTATTTTTAATTTCCAAGAAAAATTATCTTTCATCTCTTATATTTATTCTGTTACTTCTGTTGTTGGTGGGTTTTTTTCCCTTCCAATCCTGTGTCTGGATGTAAGCATCTATGTTTGGTCACTTATCTTGAGCTCAGTATGGGTAGAGTACAAATGGGTGATAAGGAACCGGTAGGAATAGAGAAGTCATGTGTATTATGGGGGTGATCATAGGTATACTTAGACAATGAATACCCCCTACCAACCTGAGGGCAGGGGCTACACAGGAGGATCCCTTGCTCTTCCACTCTTCTTTTTATCTCTCTCTGTCTCCTCTCTCTCTGCACTCTTCCTTCTGCTTCCTCATGTTGTTCTGTTACTCCCTCCCTCATTGAGCTATCACCTGAGGATCATGACTGCTATTGAATAGGGACAGTAAGGGTTTATAGTACACTTCATCCTCTTAAATGTCTTTTTTTCCCTCTCCACATTCAATACCCTTTATTAGATCTTACCTGTCTTCTAGATAATGCTTTTTATGTGGCATTAAATACTGTTATTATTTCATTAAATGTTGATGTGCCATGTAGTTTAAGTACATTTTCTCATTTAACTTTCATAACATTCCAATACAGGAAGTTTATCTCTATTTTAAAATGAAAGACCTTGAGAACAGAAGAGTTAAGAAAATAGCCCAAAGATTACACAATTTAAGAAAGGCAAGGTCCAAGATTTGAACCTAGGTCTGTCTGACAGCAAAGACCATCTTTTTCCCCTTCACGATAATGATTCAACCCACATTGTCATCTTGTGCTTTTAAGAAGCAAATATCCGTTGTATGAGTGCTATAGAATAAGTACTGTGCTGTGTGCTAGGTATATACAGGTAGACAAAATAGACCTGGTGAGCCTTGTCCTAATGAATTTGCATTATCACGGAAGGACATGGAAAGGAATTTTTAAAAGTAGAGAGGTGTCACTTGTAATCTATGCAGTGAAGGGAAAGTTCAGGGTGCAGGGAGTGAAATTAAAAGGGGAATCTATTTACTGTTGGATAGCCAAGGAGCTTCCCACTGTTCCCATAAGGGGTGACAGTGTTAGAGGCGGCATGGATGAAAGAGAACACAGAGTAGAATATAGGGAGATTGAGTTGACCACTCCAACATCATTTCTTCTGTGCTAACCACCTTTGCTCTCTACTTGTTCCTAACCTGGCTCCTTCAGTATGGCTCTGCTCAGATCCTGTTGATTATTTAAAGACCATGCTAAATTCGCACCTTTGACAGAAAGGCATTCCATATCACCCCTAGTTAGAACTACTTCCTCTGCCCTATATTTTGAATCTATTCTGTTTTCCCGTTTGAGTTTTTATCACAGTTTATCTTGTCTTAAGGTTGTGTGTTTCTTTCCTTCACTAGATTTTAAGTTGTTGAAAACTAGAGACTTATTTACTTTTGCATCTGTTGGAATTTATCACAATACGTAGAACATAGTGACTTTTAAAAATTATCAAAATGGTTCTGAGTAAAGTATTACACATTTTGTAGTTTGGAGGCAGAATTGGAAGAACAGATATAAGACATACTCTAAATGGCAAAGAAAAAAAGAAAAAAAAAAGTTGAAATATAAGGTCTTGGTGTACTACTAACCTTCAATGGCTGTTCTCCAACTTGAGTGTGCATCAGAATTACATTGAGGTCTTATTAAAACAGATGTGCTGGAATCCATCCCCTAAATTCTGATTTAGTAGATTTGTGGGTAGAGAATGTGAATTAGTATTTCTAGCAAATTCCCACTTGATGCTGATGGTCCTTGACCCCCAACCACATATGAGAACCACTTCTATAGAAGATCTTCCATCCAGAAGGGCCACATTTTTTCCTTTCAGAAATGATGGAGCTATTTGTAAGCCTTTGGACTATTACATGTACTTGTAAAAACAATAGTTGAAAGAATATAAGCAGAAGTTACTTGAAATTCTGCCCCTCTCATTATTCATGGTTTTGGACAAAACTCACTACCCTTTAGAATCCTCTTCGTTTAAAAACTGAATCAGTAAACCTATCTAGTGGGTACATTATGAAGATCTTGGAGACTGAAAATATAAGCTAAATGAATGTTACAATATGAGGCATGTTATAAATTCTGAGTAAACTGTAGCATTGCCCAGTGAAATTGGAGCCAAGGCAACCCTACTCAGGAAATCTCTGCTGTTTCCACATTGCATCTCATCTTTTTTTGTTTCCATACTGTCTTATTTTCAGTTTTCTCAGCTTCTATCCCAGAATTTTGAATTTCCAATTTTACTCTGTGATTTGTCTTCTTTTTCTTTTCTTTTTTTCCCTTCTTTCTTTAACTCTTTTCTGTCCTCCCTTCCTTTCCTTCTTTCTTTTTAAAAAAATGTCTCACACTCATCATTGGAGTCCGCATTCTTTGAGATCATTACTGGTGAATACTATACAAATAACTCTATAAGTAATTATATAATAATTAGGAGAAATCCTCATATAGATTGTCAGAAAAGAACCATATATTACATATACATATCAATACAACAATATACAGATTACCCTTGAGCAACACAGGGGTTAAGGGCACTGATGCTCCACCCAGTTGAAAATCCAAGTATAACATAGATGGCCCTCTGTATCTGCCATTCCACATCCATCGATTCAGCCAACTATAGATCATGTAGTACTGTATTATTTCTTATTGTAAGAAATTTGCCTATAAGTTGACCCACACAATTCAAAACCCTGTGTTTCAAGGGTCAACCATATCCCAAATCTTAAATCACTCGTGATTAAATATTTGTCATTTTCAGTAGGCTTGACATTTTTAGATCATTAAAAGTCTGACTGAGATGTATCATAATAGCTGCCTATTTCCTTTCTATGTTTCTCAGAACTGTTCCTATTTCATTTTCTGACCTAAAAGCTTATGAATCTGTCTGATGTCCAATGGGGTATATCTCAAAGGATTTTTAGATTAGAAGTAGGTGTTTATTCTTTTCAATTCCCTGTGATTATTGCATCAGTGAACATGGTGTACATATAAGTAAAGCCCAGAGTGGACATTTTCTAGAGAAAAATTAAAATTTGTGGTATGAAATCTAAAATATGACACAAATGAACTTAGTTATAAAACAGAAATAGACTCACAGACCTAGAAAACAAACTATGGTTACCAAAGAGGAAAGGGGGGGGAGGGATAAATTAGGAGTTTGGGATTAACAGATACACACTACTATATATAAAATAGATAAATAACAAGGACCCACTATATAGCACAGGGAACTATAATCAATATCTTGTAATAAACTGTAATGGAAAAGAATCTGAAAAAATATATATGTATGTGTATATATATATGTATATACATTTATATGAATCACTTTGCTGTACACCTGAAGCTAACACAACATTGTTAATCAACTATGCTCCAATATAAAATAAAAATTTAAAAAAAAACTAAAAAAAGAAGAATATCTTTAAAGTAGCAATAACGAAAATACTAAAACTATGGGATAATAAAGCTTTTTTAGACATGGGCAAATGTGCACCTTAAACAATTTGACTGATAGTTTAGGAAAGGTGAATATAAAATAGTTATGCATTCAAAGAAAAACTTATAAAAAGAGAAACAAAATAAAGCAACCTATAAGAAGAAAATCCTTTAAAAACAAAAACTGGTGAACAATTAAAACCATAGAATTGATACAGCAACAGCTCTTTCAAAATTTATTTATTCAGATGATTTTTTCATTTATCCCCTCAATAGAACCAATAAAATAGTTTAAAAAAAAAAAGTAAGTGGTACGAGTGTCCTTGTTTCATAAAATATTAAACCTGAAAGAATTCTTAGATGATGCCTTCTTCAACCCCTAATTTATTTATCTTGGAAAATCAAAGCCTAGATAGAGATTATAAATTATACAAGGTCAAATAAATTTAGGCTTCTATTTTGTTCAGTTGGTCACCAACAGCTTTGAAATATTAACATGTTATGATTTTAGCCCTGAAAGTGGGGACTTGATGTTCTGGACACAACATTTGGAAGAACAGCTTGGGTCAAGAGCCAACCCTCAGATCATTCAATTGTGGCTAGCGTAGGGCTTACATTGGATACAATGGAGGAAGGGACAGTTCCCAGAAGATCCATTCTGTCCTTGGAGAAGGGAGAAGGTGTTGGAAAGAGAAAACAATAGATGATCTCTCTGGTTAGTGATAAGCTTTGGCAAATGTGATTTCCTTAGTTGGCACCAGATGGCAGTGATTAAAAGCTTACATTCCTTTAATTACCCTGTGAACTCTTGTAGTGGTAAAACTCAAGTTGTCTATACATTAGTACTCAGCTTGGGCTGTAAGGGTAATAAAATTCAGTGTTCTTTCATTTTAGCAGGACCTCAAAAGATTTTATCCTTTGAACTTAAAGACCAAATAACACTAGAACTGGTGTTATGTAAAGGATGATATACATACACACATATACATACACACATACATCTATATCTACATCTATATCATCTATATCTATACTTATCTATGAAATTATGAATAAGACCTTTTAGAGGTAACTGCTTTTATACTCTATCTCATAAGGGCCCCATAAGCTTTATCTGTATACTTCACTTTGAGGATTTAAAAAACATACCTAGATGTATTGTTTTAATTAAAGAGTTTAGAAAGACAATGAAAGATTTATTTTGAAAATCAGTGTCCAAATTACAGCAGAAATTAAATATAGCTCACTAAGTTATATGTGTGGACATGCACACAAAGGTACAAACAGATATAACTATAGGCTTGCAATGTTTAATGACCAATTTTTCCTCAATAGAGTGCTTATAAATGATTCTCTAATATTAACTGGGTTAATAACTCTTGTGGTCTAGATATTGTTTGTTTACTTCCTTCCTTGTTTGGTTTTGGGTGTTTCTATACCATCTTTCTATTTGTTTCAGATCCCCTTTGGTCCACAATGAACTATTCTTTTCTTCCATAGCTCATGTAGTAATTGTAGAGAATGCAAAGTTTCTCTTTCCTCATTCAAAACCTCTGTCAGCTATATGTGAATACTAAAAGTGGGAATGACCCCTGACCCTGAATAGGATGTGTTGGTGGGCACATGCACACATGAGAGTATAGTTGAGGTGTCAGGAGGGTGCTGGAAGTAAATGGCTTCCAGGCTCAATGACAGGTCATATTCAGCAGATAAAAAGAACAAGGAATTGTGCTCCAGGTAGCAGAAATAACACACACCAACATCCTGGGTAAGAAGGGGCATGTCCAGTAAGTAGTAGGTGGTCAAACATGTGAGTCCAAACATCATGAGATAAATCTTGGTTATGTATAAGTATTTTGGATTCATCTATATTTGAAGAGTAATCTAAACTAAGGTGAAATGAAGAGGACTTGGAATAGAATTCTGAGAACATCAGAATTTAAAGGATAGTCAAAGAAAGAAAGTAGAAATTCATAAAACTCTGATCTGAGGATGTCTAAGGAAAGATCTATTTCCAGAAGAAGGGAGTCGTCAGCAGAGTCATATTCACCAAGAGGTAAAAGGTCAGGATTGAGAAACTTCCAATTTAGCAAAAAAGACCTTGGCTATTTCATTTCTCCTCCTGTTTCTCATTCTCCTGGCTTAGCAGGAATATTTTAAAATGGACTGCTCTTGCCATATTGGTTTTATAATCTGATCCTCTGCAAATATAAATTACATTGTCAGGGGAGGCCTTGGAAACCACTTTGTTGGCTATTTTTAATCATATGTACTAATAATTATAGTAATAAGAAAACAAATAACTACTACTTAATGAGCATTTACCATGAGACGCATATTGTACTTAGTCCCTAAAAGAGCATGGTCAGAAATCCTTACAACTATGCTGTGTTTTGCAGATCAAGAAACTGTAATGAATTTCTAAAGTTCATGTAATTGCAGATTTAGGGATCTATGATTTGAATTCAGGTCTTTTTGATTCTCAAGGGCTTAGTGCTTGGAGCTTCTCATTTTGTCTTTTTTTTTTTTTTTTCTTTTTTTATCTACTCTCATTAGTGTTCTTCACCATCCTCTTGGCTTTCAGTACCACCTAAACAACTTCCAGATTTATAGCTCTAGCCCAGACTCTTCTCTTGAGCTACCTACATGTTTATTCAGTTGCTCACTTGACATCTCTAGTTGAATGTCTTAAAGAGATTAAAAGAACTTAACGTACCTAAAGCTGAACTTCTGACCTTGCTCCCTTTAAGTCTACTCACAATCTTCTCCACTTAAGTTACTGGCAACTTCCTTCTTCTATATGGTCATGATGAAAACCTTGAAGTCAGTTTTACTCCTCTTTCTTTCATACCCAAAATAAAATCCATCAGTAAATTCTTCCCTGAAAACGTATTCAGAATCCAACTACCTCTCCCCACCTCCACTGCTCTCATCTAAACCACCACCATCATTTCTTACCTGAAAACATAGTAGAAATATAGTAGTCTCATTTTTTCACCCTTTTAGCTCTACATTGTGTTCTCAACTCAGTCACCATAGGATCTTTTTAAAATATATATTTAAGCATGCCATCCCTCTATTCAAAGCCTTCCAGGGGCTTTTGATATCTCTGAGAAAGTCCTTAATATCATCTATAAGACCTCATATGCTATGAGTCTTCCAACTTCCTTTCTTACCTCATCTTATCTCATGTTACCCTCACCCTGGTTCACTATTTGCTGCCCCAGTGGCCTCTTTGCTCTTCTTGGGCAACAAGCATGCTTCTACTTCAAGGCCTTTGCACTGGCTGTTCCCTCTGCCTGGAAAGCTCTTCTCACGATATGCATAACTAACTTTCTCAATATCTTTAAGTTTTAGTTCAAGATTCTCCTATCCAGGGAAAGGACAGCCAAAAACAAAAATATGGAGACTTGAGAATGTGCCTTATGTTCAGATAGTATAATTAAGTTTGCAACTTATCCTCCTCCCTCCCCCATAACAAAATATAACTGACCATTTAAGTGATCCTCCCTTTTGGGCAACAACCAATTTTACAAATTTTTAATGATTAAAGACAGTCTCAAGTCATTTATAAAACTTTCAAAAGGAATTTGAACACATACACAGTCTTCACCACAAGCATTACTGTTCTACATGGTGTCCTTACACTACATAATAACATCATTGTAGTTTTCCTAATCATGAATATCTCTGAGGTCTTAATGAAAGCAAGATTTAATCCCTTCATTTTGGTTGCTGTATACAGGATGGCAAGGAAAGCTCAACATTGCTCCTCAAAGAGTGGGAAACCATAAACTAACATTAAAACCTGTGAATTTCTTGGTCTAGATTCCAGTGGTCTTCCCAAGCGATCTTAGCATACAGTAATTCATGGTTCACATTGCTCTTTATTTGTCTGGATGAACTACATTTTATATATTTTTAAATTCTGTATCCTCCTGTTTGGAAAGAAGAACACCAAGGCTATTATTTACGTGAAAGAAAACAATCCTTGGATTTTTTGTGGCTTTCCTCATTCCATTAGTCATGCAGAGCAAGCCCATATTGACTGGAGATTGGTGTGAGCAGCCTAAATCTGTTTGAAGGTGTATGGTCTATGTCTCCAAATCCCTAGGCCTCAAGTTGAAAGTTCATTATGCTTTTTCTCCCTGCCTTTACTTTTCTAAACAAAACTTTATTTGTTTTTCTTTCCTGAATTGTTTGTACTCAGACTATTCAATACTTGAAATACTACATAAGGCTAAGCAGGTATGATAGCCAAACCGGAAGATGACATTTACCCTGATTTATCTGTCATTTGGAATGTCAACAGAGATATTAATTTAAAAGCACCACCACAACCCCACCGCAGGGGGAAAAAAAAAAATGCCTGTTGAAACTCAAGGACAATAAAGGCCAAAAGTAGAGAAGGTCTAACTATGGTGAAGTAGAAATAGAAAGGACTGCCTTTGGAATCAGAAGATGTAGTTGGCCTCCTAGGATTCTTGCCCTTTTCTGAGCACATTGAAAGTCTTCAACCTCAGTTTTCTAAAACAAGAAATATGTCTGATTATCTCTCACCTATTCCTTACACCCATGAAATAAGCTAAAGTATTATGAAAAAAACAATGGCCTTTGATGTGATAGTGGGAACTTGATATATTTCAGTTTTACTTTTTAAATGGTCTCATCATAAGATCTCTAGATAGGAAAGTGCAAAATCTTTTATAAATTCTCATCTCTCTCTTTTACGAATATTATCCTTTAGAATGTACATTGGGTAGTTAAAATGCCTTTTCATATATAATTGCTTTTTATGATGTCCACTGGTCCTACTTCTGTGTAGGCTTCTATATAGTTGTTGTGAAATTGTTTTCCTTCCTAATTTAGGCTGTGCTTTAGGCTTGGAAAAAAAGCAGAATTATTTTAATACCAAAAGACCAGTCAGACAGGAGAGAAACCAGATAAAAAGTTAAGAGAATTTTATTTATGAATAGCAACATCTAAAGTAATTGGAAGTAGGTACTATAAAAAGAGTAAGCTTAGTGCTAATGAAGTTAATTTTCACTTGAATATGAAAAATAATGAAGAGTGAGTAGAGTGTGAACTATTTATTAGGCTGTGTATAAGAAGCATTTTGTAATCCACTTTGGTGTATCCTCTGTTCTTAGAATAATGCCTATGACAAAGTAAGTACTCAATAAATATTTGTTGGACAACTTAATAAAAGAAAAACATTTGAAGTGCAAAATTATAAATGCAAAAAAATTTTTATAATTACAAAAGCGATACTTTCATTATAAAATGTTTGCATGTACAGCAAATATAAGTAAATGAATAAAATTACCCTTGGTCTTATGTGTATTTGAATTTTATATCAATAGATTACAGGCCATTATCCATATTATCAATGAGTAATAAACAATTGATCATACACAAAGCCATTACTAATATAGGCTGTAAAATTTCATATGATTATTGTATTAATTATCGTGATTATTACTAATTGTAATGATTGTGTTTTCTTGAAAGTTGAGATTTTATGTTAAACAAAAATTTAGTCACAATAAAACATGTGCTATATGAATCCATTCACATTTTTTAAATACAATTAAAAGTTTAGAAACTTCTGGAAGACTTCAATCCAAAAAGTTAATCATAGTTTTCACTAGGGAGAAGAGGGACATTGGAAAGCAAATAGAATGAAATGATGGTCCACTTTATATTCTCTGGTGTAAGATTAACTTTTACACTCTTGCAATTACAGTTCCTTATAAAATTTAGGCTTATAAATAAAAATCAAGGGCTGATCATTTGCAAAGAGTCATTAAATAGACAATTCTTTTGCCTCTTGGATGAAAGGGAAAAAAAAGAGGAAAATAGAGTGAAAATTGTTAGTAAGAAATAATGAATGTAATCACAGGAACATAATGTGTTTTAAATTTTGTGATAGAACATTTTGTGCCATGTATGTAAATACTTTTTAAAATCGTAATAAAATGTAAGATTGTCATGAAAAATATACATTATAAAATTTAATTCAAGAAGAGGTAAAAAAACTAAATAAACCAATAAGAATTTAGAAAATGAAAAAATAAAGGTAGGCAAAACTTGACACACAAAGAAAACTAGGCTCAAATTATTTCACTAGCAATGTTTATCAACTTATTTATTAACAGATAACTTCTAAGTTATTTTCATTGTTAGCCAGCATAGGAGACATGAATCTATTTTTCAATGGAGCTTTTTCATTTATTCTATGAAGCTGGCAAGATTATTCTTCTAAAAAATCAAGTCAATCACATATAGAAAAATAAAAGCAAATTTTCTTCAAGATAGATATAAAGGTCCAAAAATAGTATCAAGAATTACATATTTAAAGTGTACCATGATTAAATAGATTTACTCAAGATGATATGAAGTAGGAAAATTGTTGATGTAATTCTCTATTTCAAAAATGGAAAGCAGTGAATGTATGATATATGTAAACTAGGCATTTGATAAAATTCAACACTGATTTAAAAAAAAATTTTTTTAAACCATTGGCAAACTGAAAATAAGAGAAACTGTCTCACCTGATAAAGAACATCTATTATAAAACTATAGGGATTCATAATTAAGAATAAATTTGATTGCTATATCTACTACTATTTATTGAATATTGCACTAGAGGACCTAATTAACATACAGGTAAGGAAAATAAATAGGAAGTATAAGTAATGGAAAGGATTTGAGACCTTTCTGTGAAATGCAGGCAATGTGATTTTCTACACCAAAAATTCAAAAGAATCAGAAACTTTTAGAACTAATAATCTAGTTTCCTTGTTTGGCAAAAAACAAATCAATATACACAAATCAATGGTCTTCTTTAATACCGTAACATCCAATTCAAAAATATAAATGAAAGATGGTTATAGGCATAATAGCAGCAAAAGCTGCAAAATACCTAGGAATAAACCTAATAAGAAATAAAGAAAGGTTTTAAATTACTTATAAATCTTTACTTTAGGTGATCAAAGAACAATGTATAAAAGGAGAAACATGATATGCTCCTGGATGAGAATACTCAATATATTAAATGAGTCTTCTTGAAATGATCCTACAAACTCTAATATAATCCCAATTAAAATAAAATGGATTTCTAATAGTTTGATAAGCTGTTTTAAAGATTATCTGAAAAATTAACATATCATAAATGCAAAGAAAATTTTTGAAAAAAATGAAAAGGAATTTGCTTTTCCAATATTTTAAATGCAACAAAAATTAGGCTAATTAAAACTAAATATATATACTGTTTCCTTCTTTTATTATATATGTATATACTATTATACATGTAAGAATAGACAGATGATAGATAATTATGTATGTAAGATAAAGCTGACATTTCAAATCTGTGGGGAAAGATGACCTGTTTGGTAAATTACTTCTAGATATTTGCTATCATTTAGAAAATCATAAAGATATCTCTTTACTTCATACCAAAAGCTAATAGTACCCAATAGATTGAAGAACTATACGTGAACATAAATAAGTAAACAGATCCCTTGGAATTACAAAAAGAACGTATATAATATTATTTTTATAATTTTGGAATGGAAAAGGTTTTTCTATGTAGGACCTAAGTCCATTATCTCTAAAAGAAAATGCTTATGTGAAGTTATAAAAACATAAAAGCTTTTATACAACAGAGACATTATAATGAAAGTTAAAAGACAAATGAAAAACTGAACAAAAATATTTAACAAAGAAATGATTGATATCTGGAATAAAAACTTAAACAAGTTGATGTGTTTACAAAAACTAATAGAAACATGGACAAAAAACATGAACAGGCAATTCTAAGATAGAAAACTACAAACATGAAAATAGTCAATTCCTGTGGTAAAAAAAATAAATAAGTTAAATAACAGTGAAATATTCATGGGATATCATATTTTGTTCACCTGATTCCTAAGAAAAAAGCTTAAAAAAATCAAGTTTAGATAAAGGTATGAAAAATGTGACTTATTATCAACTGTTTGTAATAGTTTAAATGAGTGAATTTTATTTGGAAGTTCAGTTGTTATTACGTACAATAATTTAAAATACATATATTTTAAAATATTGTCATATACATTTTTGTTTTTTACTGCAGCATCATTTATAATAACAGACATTGGAAACAATCCACTTGTCCTTCAATAGAAGTTGTTTAAATTAATTATAATATATCCTTATTAAGGAAAACTCTGCAAGGACTGAGAAAAAGAAAATAGAACTGTATGTACTGACAGAAAGCCCACCAAATACACTGGTCTGGGAAAATTACTCTGTTTTGAATCCTATTCCTAGTTAACTTTTGTTTTACATAGCATTTTCATCAAGCTTATTGTACTCTTATTATACCGAGTTTGCGATAAGATCAATTAGTTTTCATATGTTAGTTGAGGAATTAACTTTTCCTTTACCCTCTTTCATTTTTCACCCATTTTTACTCTTCCACACTTACACAGAATTTTGTTGATATAACCTGGGATCTGAGAGCCATATTATTAATATTAGGTACCAATACTTTTAAACCGTATTTCCAATAATTGTTTATAATTAACTCTGCTCAGTCATTTCAATATTATCTTTTCACCAGTCCTTTCTGTTTCTTATCTTTTAACCCCACTTTTTCCATTATTTAATTTTTTTATTCAGCATCCAGTTAGCCAATTTCATTTTCATTTAATAGTTTGTGAACTGATTCTTAGAGGTATAATGACTGAATATTTGCATATCTGTGGCATTTTGTTCTCTTTCTTTTTTGCAATATAGAATTTTTAGTGTACAAACTTTTTTTTCTTAACAAGCTCTGTAGATGTTTTTTTCTTTGTTTCATGTTTAGGAAGGGAAGTCTGGAGCTAACTTCATTTTTGATAGTTTTTTTTTCTTTTGTATTCAGTTGATTTTTTTTTTTTTAATTATTAGCACCTTTAATTATTATTTATTTATTTATTTATTTTTTGGCTGTGTTGGGTCTTCGTTTCTGTGCCAGGGCTTCCTCTAGTTGCAGCAAGCGGGGGCCGCTCTTCATCGCGGTGCGCGGGCCTCTCACCATCGTGGCCTCTCTTGTTGCGGAGCACAGGCTCCAGACGCGCAGGCTCAGTAGTTGTGGCTCACGGGCCCAGTTGCTCCGCGGCATGTGGGATCTTCCCAGACCAGGGCTCGAACCCGTGTTCCCTGCATTAGCAGGCAGATTCTCAACCACTGCGCCGCCAGGGAAGCCCTATTCAGTTGATTTTTAAGTCATCAGAATATTTATTTCTTGATCACTTTTCATTAATTTATTAAACATTTTATATTCATGGAATGAAATATTATATTACTCAGCAATAATAAAAATAATGAACTATTGCTGTACTTACTAACGTGGATGGCTGTTACAGGACTAATATCAAGTGAAAGAAGCCAAATAGGATTCCATTTAAATAAAATTCAAGAACAGGCAAAACTAATTTATGTTGATGATGTTAACTTGAGGGCACCTTCTCGGGAGATGTAAATATTGTATATCTTGATTTGGATGGTATTTACATGGATGTACGTGAATGTAGCAAATTATCAGCCTGTACACTTAAGATTTGGGAAAATGACTGTATAAACTACATCTGCTTTTCCAGATGCCTTTTGGATTTTGGAAACAAGGCATAAATTTGGTTGTGATTTGCCCACCAATTTACTGGGGGAACCAAAAAATGCCAGGTTTTAAGAGCAGCTCAGTGGAGGTAATTGCCCTCCAGCTGATTCCAGCTGCAGCAAACCCTCTCAACAACTTTTGCTCTTCTAAACTTACAGGCCCAATATTTCTCCAAGTGTCAACAGTAGAATAGTATGCTGTATGTATTGTATGACAAGTTTTTGAAGCAAAATTTCCTAGTATTGAAGCAAATGTATAACCTCTTGGACAAGTAACTGTTGTCCTTTTCAAAGTAGTTCTTGGATTCCTATTGGGTTTTGGTAGAGCCTAAATTAGGTTCAGACAAACAATTCCCCACCCCCCCAGCCTCCCAAACAAATCTGGCCTGTTTGTGAAGAGCCCAGGAGCTGGGAATAATTTTTAAATTTTTAAAGGATTGAAAAAAATTTAAAAGCAGAATAATATTTTATGATATGTTAAAATTACATGAAATTCAAATCTCAATGTCTGTAAATAAAGTTTTATTAGAACACAGTCACATTCATTGGTTTACCTATTGTCTGTGGCTGCTTTCACACTGCCACAGCAGACGTGAGTTGAGGCAACAGATGGTATGGCCCATAAAACCTAAAATATATCCTACTGATATGTGGCCCCTTATGAAAGAAGTTTGCCAACCCCTTGACTAAATGCTTGGTTATGGGTCACCAGGTAACTATGGTAACTAGGCACATCTTGGGGGTTACCTGATTCACCTGGGTGTAGACTTGAGCATTCCTAGTAGCACTCCACTATCAATCGGAAGTGTGTTTACAGGACCGGGATCATGCAGTTCTGATTTTGCAAGTAAATTGCATGAGCTGTTTCACATTTCCAGTGTTGTACTTATCTGCAGAGTGTCTCCCTCCAACTCACATTTATGGCCTTCTGGCAAGTTAACCCTAAGTCGTTAATTCAGGACAAAATTAAATCAAGTCTGGTTTACACATGGCTCTGTGGACTGTTATAGCCTTACTCAGGGGAGATAGAGTGGAGAGGGAAATGCTCCCCACTGAATAGAACATTTGAAGTATAGCTCAATATTCACATTTGTTTAAGAAGAGATGGATTGAAGTAATAACCTACAGCCATTCGTTGGCAGTGGCTAATCATCTGACCAGAGGATATGTGGACAAAGCTCTTCCAATAGGCTTAAAATGTAAGAATATTTATGCCCAATATGATTGCTGATCAAAACCAAAATAAAACAAACCAACTAACAGAAAGAAAAATGTTCTGGAAAGGGAATTACTACCCAAATGGGATGGGTGTGGGTCAACCCTGTTCTCTAACCACCCAACTTGTTTCCCAATAAGTTCAACTAAGCGGCTCTAGCGGCAGGGACTGAGGCTGTTTATGTGTCCACAAGTTTACCTCTTAAAACATGGCCTATCTTTTTCCACTGCCAAGTGCACAATCTTTCATTTCAGCAACCAATCCTGAGCCCCAGGTAGTCTATTATGTTCTTGCAGGACCAGTCAGCTACTTAGTAGTAGATTGATTATATTTGACCCCAGTCATGGAAGAGGTAGTTCTCACTGGAAGAAGCATTTAACTGTCTGTTCATTTGCATTCCCTATTCCTTGTATTTCTAACAATACTATAATTCAAGGACCTACTGGATGCCTTTTATACCATCATGGTCTCTCATACATGGTGAATTATGCAATATTTATTTTTTCAATATACTCACTGAATAGTTTAAAAAAAGACATTGAATGAAAGCATTATATAAGCCATCATCCTGAAAGAGCTGGCATTGTATAATAGCAGGATGGGATATTAAAGATCAGTTATGGTGCTAGCTGGAAAATCACCTTCTTTCCTTCAAGTCACAGTGTTTGTTCAGAACTAGTATTCAATATGCGGTGCTATTTCTCCCATAACTATGAATTATGGGACAGGTGAGTAAGAGGTAGAATTGGGAATGGCATCTGTCAACATTCCTTCTAATTAACTACTTGCATACTTCGTGCTTTTCATCCTTGCTTACACTTGTTTCCACTGGTTGACAGATTTTAGTGCCAAGGGAAGAATGCACACACCAGGGGATCCAATAACAGTTCCACTGGTCCTGCTAGACTATGTCAGCTTCCTCCTATCACTAAGAAAGCAAACTAAAACAGGGATTATGATATTGACTAGGGTGATTGAGTCCAGCTCTCCAGGGAAAATGGAGTTGTTGCTAACTCATGGGGGTAGCAAAGAGTATGAATGGTATATAGAGAATCCCCTGGAACACAGATCAACTCCTAGTATTACTGGTGTTAAACTTAATGGTAAACAACTTCAGTCCTATGTTATTAGGAGCCCCAAGGATTCAGACTCATTAGGCATAAAGATTTTAGTCACTAAACCACAGGTTGTCTCTGAAGAACCAAAGTACTGGCTGAACTTGAAGAATATAAGGGGAAAGTATATGAAAAGAAACGTCATAAATATCAATTAACAATATAGTGGACATTTGGACATTTAAGTACTATAGCATTACCTATCTTTCCTTCCTTTATGGGTTAATTACATACCTATATAATTTAACTAATGTATTCTTTTGCTTTCAACACCTTCCAACTATTTGATAAAGTATATGATGGTGTTAGTTACAGGATATTATGGTAAAATCACAGAGAACTACCTATAGGAGAAATAGATATTGCCAGGATGTGCTGAACTTGTAGCTAGGTGGAATAACTGATGATAATTTTGAAATGTCTTTCCTCATGGAACAATTTTATCAGGGGTAAGCATTTTTTTTTAATTGCAGAATGGAAGGAAATGTGTGTTTGGATGTTTTTCACTAAAGGAGTGAAGAGTATTGACATTTGTCAATTTAATTGCTCAGCGTCAAACATCCTTTCTATCTCAGCTGAAGCTCTAAATAGATGGGAGTCAGAAGCTGAAAGAGGAAAGATATTTACTCTCCCTTCCTCCTGACAGACCATGGGTCCATGACTAACCTACAGTCAATCACTTGTTTCCACCCAGGAGGTTGAACCTTGTGAGAATGACAGAGGTGTAGAGTCTGTCAGAGGTTATCTTCAGCAGCTGTGGTGGAGTCAAGAATTCAGCCATGAGAAGGTGAGTGTCCAGGAGCAGCAACAGCATTCCAAAAGATGTTATTTGGGGTATAATCTTAGCTCTGCTTTTCCTCCCTGTTTCATGCTTGAAACTGGCATGCCAGTCTGTTGCTCGGTTTTGTGAGCTACCTAGTTCCTTTTCAGTAAATTCCTGTTTTGCTTATATTAGCCATCATATTCTTTCATTTGACATCAAGATTTCTGCCTCATTCAGTGGATCTGATGGACGAGAGTCTGACAGCGACAAGCATATAGAAAACCAGGGCCACTCTCAGTAGCTTGCAAAGAGCCTGGGTCTGGAGTTCAAGAGGAGATGGTTTATTCTCGGAACTAAGAACAAAGAACAACTTTATAAACTCAGGATGGGGCCACTGGTTTCTAGGCCAAGGACTTATGCAGCAAGATAGGAGAGGGTAAGACATGAAATGACTAGAATGTATCCAGCATTTTATGTTATACAAAGCATCTTCACATTGATTACATTTGATCACTCCTTTAATCTAGTGGTTTTCAAAGTATGGTCCCTGGGGATCCATTTTCAATGGGTGTGTAAGATCAAAACTTTTTGTATAACAACACTGAGAAATTATTTGCCTTTTTCACCATGTTGACATTTACTGGTGGAGCAAAAGCAATTGTGGGTAAAAATATTGACACCTTAGCATGAATCAAGGCAGTGACACCAAACTATTCAGTAGTTGTTATAGTTTTCACCACCATGCACTCTCAGGAAAAAAAGAAAAAAAGGCAATTTTGCTTAAGACTGTCTTTGATGAAGTGGTAAAAATAGTGTGTTTATTAAACATCTAACCTTTGAGTATGTAGCTGTTTAATATTCTGTGTGATCAAATGAGAAGTACACTTAAAGCTTGGGTTTCTAAGCTTTCCGCATTAGTATCTCAGTGATTTATTTTATAGTAACCCCTAGATCAAAACAGACAAGCAAACAAAAAAAATCTACCAGTTCCATTTTTAAGTAGTTAAGTCCAAACAATTTAGTAGGCATTTGAAAAATTGTATACATATGAACAATAATATTGTTATGTCATTCATAGATGACAAATACTTACCAATGGGATGTGCCTATTGGTCACTGCATCAATTGTTCAAACCTTGGAATCAGATTGGATGCCACTCTCCTTTCGTGTTGCAAGTGAATTTTTCCCCAATGTCCGACAGATGTTGTGGTGTCTTCCTTGAAAATATAAAATAGCCTTTGGCGTTCCTGTGAGTTCTTGGTGGTGCTTTAGGGGTGCTTCAGCATGCAGTTTGGGAAATGTGGGCATAAAGATATTTCTGCTACCTATCAACGTACAATGGTCAGCTCAAGGAAAAGCATTTGTATAATTGCTTGAACTGCTGGTTAAACTAGACGCTTTTTTCATGGAACACCATTTTTACTTGAAAAAACAACTGAGAGAGAATGGCTATTCAGGTTTGAATATTTGGCAGATGTTTTCTCCAAAATGAATGAAGTGAGCTTGTTACATCAAGGACAACAATTGATTGCATTCTTGGCCGATGATAAAATTCAAGTTTTCAGGTAAATATCAGAATTTGTAAAACTTGTATATACCACCATGGGTTTGACAGTTTTTCAGTATTAAAAGACTTCTCTAATGAGATCTGTAGTGATATTAATAAATGTGATTTTTAAAGTATTGTGTATTGAAATAGGTCAACGTTTAAAAAATCTGCATAACTCAGTGAACTGGTATTTTCCAAATAACCAATGTAACAAAAAGATATGTGAATAAAAAATCCATTCCAGGAGCAAATAGAGAAGTAGATTTTAATTCACCAGATTATAAAAAGTTCATTGACGTGGTTTTAGATTCCATATTTCAACTAACCTTAAAGAAGCTACTACTTCTTCAGTTTTAGTGTAATATCAAAGCAGAATGTCCATAATTATCTGAAAAGGTTATTCAGATAATCCACTCTTTTCCAACTATATGTCTGGAGAGGCCAAGTTTTCTTCGTGTATTTCAACCAAAAAAGAAGATTGAATGTAGAAGCAGATATGAGAATTAGTTGTCTTCTGTTAAACCAGACATTAAAAAGACATTACAAAATGTAAAATAATGCCACTTTACTCATTAATTTTTTTGAAAAATAGTAATTTTCATAAAAATATTGTTTATGTTAACATGTAATGAAGCTCTTATTTTTAAATGAATTAATATATTTTTTTAAATTTCTCTAGTTTTGACTTCTAGTTAAATATTAGTAAGTGAAATTCACATTTAAAGAAAAAAAAAAAAGCTCTTTGTGGTCACCAATAGTTGTTAAGATTTTAAAGGGTTCCTAAGAACAAATATTTGAGAACCACTGCTTTGGCCTTTTGGATTAGGCAGAGAAAGGTTCACTACAGATGAGGAAACTATGCTCATCAAGGTTAAAAGAACATGCCCAAGGTCACAGAATGTAACCAGAAGAAGTGTCAGAATCTGGATTTATGTTGTTTCCCTGTGTTTTACGTTTTTTGTATGGTTTAGGAAAAAGTAAAAACTTAATCATACAAAAATAGGACAAGAGTGCAGTTAGAGAAACACAAAACAAGGCCAGCATGGATGTAGCAGCAAGAGCTACTTATTACTGAGTCATTGACCTTGAGCTCATAACATCTTATTTATCTAAACATTCTAAAATGGAAGTCAAAAAGCTTGAGTTGTGTGAACATAGTGCTATGGGAGAATAGAGCTAATCAGGCTTTTCAAGGGTAGGTAAAATCCTTTCAGAACAAGGATATGACCTGGGACTCTGAAATGAGGGTCATACTCTCAGCAGAGAGGCATACCCTCCAAAAACTCATTGGAAAGAGCCAAGTGGAGGAAGTATGTATTTGTCTTAAAGGCTGCCCTTTGACAATATAAATGTTGAAGCCATAGTCTGTCTTCATGCTTTCTTAACCCCTGGAAGTCTCTGGGCCATTCCAGCAAGGTCTTGGGCTTGTGTTAAAAGGTGATGGATCATTTCAGGACATCATTCCCAGCCAGAGTGATCAACTGTGACGGGCTATTGCTTTTTAGGGCTTCCTCACTGTTAGCTGCTAAGTAGTAAAAGACCCCTCTTAACATTGTTTTTAAAGTTGTTTATTATTTATTTTTTATTTTCGAGGAGGTAGAAAAAGGAAGAGGTACAGGAAACACATTATCAAGGGAGTTCAAAAGCCTGAGTCCTTTTAGCTTTCAGAATAGAAGACATTTCTCTAGGCTGGGTTCCTATAAAAGAGACCTGTTTTTGTTCTTTGCTGGATGTAACAGGGAAAACTTAGTCCTGAAAGGTTTTCTGGGGCTATCCTATTATTAAAAAATCAATAGCTACACAAGATAGGGCGTTAGGCCATATTATGGGACCTAAATTACCAATACCCTTTAATGTCTATGGAATCACTGCTATTACTAGGCAATCGATCTTGGCTTTATTACCTCTTTTACTCCCTGTTATACATAAACATAGCAGCTCCGGATACATTCAGAAAGATGGGTTTCAAAACAAATGCCAACATTCAGAGAAAATCTGAATAGCCAAGAACATAGGATTTGTATTACTGGGCCCATATTCTAGTGGGGAAGACTAAATTGTGCAGGGACGCCCAAGTTCATGCCATTAATATTTTCAAACAAGGGCTTGCTGCTTTTAGTTATCAGAGAAGACTCTCTGTACATAAACAACTAAATGTTCGAAGAATAACTAAAGAAGATCAAGGTAATGCGAGGCAAAAATTCCCTTTTCTAACAATTCTGTCTCTAGTGATTTCTTACAGAAGTTTACCATGGTCCCTAAAATTTCACCATTGTTCATTCCTAATGTAGGCTAAAAATGAAAGGTTCCCGTTAAATACCAGCATGTTCCTAGCAAAATGCTTACATGTTAGCTGGGAGAGAGAATATGAAATCAAGATGAGGGAGGAGGTAGGGAGATTGATGTTGTGGGAAGATAAATCTTATTGTCTATAGGAAGTATTGGGAGTTAGGGAGAGATGGAAACTGCATTAATGAACTACTGTATAGTTTCTCCATGGCTATGGTTTGAAATCAATTGAGGTGAACATTTGCTCCATGTGGGAAGAAGGCATATTTTTTACATTTACATGGGGAAAAATCATATTTATATCTGTCCAGATGTAGATATGAACAAAGGGAAACTTAAGCAACAGACTTAGCCTCAAGGTTTTTCTATTATTAAAGCTTCGATGTAGCCAACATCTGGATGGAAACGTACATAGCAGCAGAAGAGTCTTTAGCTCCCAACTCTGTGAATGCTGACTAGGGAACACACATCTAGTCAGAGGGGGTTCCTCCTTCTCCAAAGTCTCTGCTGCAAACTATAACTGACTCAAAACATATCTAAAGTATTCAACTGGCCTTGCATCAATGACATCTCTATATTTGCTTATTCATTCATTTGTTATTCATTCAACAAATATTTGCAGAGTATACCTACTTAATATCAGGCTCTGATTAGTGAGTAAAGTTTCCACATGGGCATATGGCTGGGAAGGGTCAGATCATAGAGGGCTTTTCAAGCCTGAAGAGCTTGGATGTTAGCCTAGACACAATGGGAAGCCACTGGAGGATGTTAATAAGAAGAATGGCATGGTCATATTTTAGTTTTAGGCAGATCATGGTTACCACACAGAATGAGATTGTGGGGAAAAGCTTGGAAGGAGGGAAAATTGAGAGGCTGTTGCAATATTCCAGGTAAGAGGTGATAAGGTTTCTAAAGTAGACAGAAACAGTAGGAATAGAGAGAGGGCCCTGAGCTGAGAAATAGGGACAATAAGATTTGGTGCTGGATTGCCAATTCAGGACCTGATAACCCTTGGGGGCCATTGCCCTGTTGTACCTATGCTAACCGACTGTAGCTGTAATAGTGCATCTTACTTAATTCTAGACCAGAGTTTGGCAATCTAAGGTATATGGTCAAAAATGGAAGGGGGACTTGAAGGACACAGAGCCATTCCTTCCTGCTCCCCACTCTGAGATGTTACACCTTCCTGTTCACACTCTTGCACACTTCACCTTTCAATAACCATCCACAACTCAGCAGTTCTTTCCCATTAGCAAGTATGTGGGAGATCAGGTTTCTTTCTTCCTCCCTTTCTCTTTCTCTCTCCCTCTACAGCTTAAAACAGAACAAATAACAGTCAGAGAACACTGACCTCAAGCATAAGAAGCTGTTGAATGCTATTCTAGACTTTATTCTAAAACTCCCAAGGCTACAGGTTATTGGGCAGTAGATAGTCTGGTGTCATAAGCATATCACATCCTCTCTAGGATTCCTTCCATTCTGACAACGATTTTGGCATTTTGTTATCTAAACATCTGGCCTAGTCAAATAATAGGTGCAAGGGATTCTGAGAGATAAAAGATGGTCTTCTGAGATTTTCTGATGTCTTGCATATGATTGGTGTAACTAAAGTGGACACTGCTGCAAGGAACACTAGGATGTCAATTAATAGTGTGATGAAGACTAGAAAGAGGCTGTGTCTGAGTGGGTTGGGCTTTAGAAAACTTGCTTGTGGAATCTACCCTCAAAAGCCAGGTCCCGACAATGTTCTAATACATGTTATCCAGGGGTGAGTTTTTTAGGTCAGGGTTATTATTCAAAGAGGTCCAACCTATTTTGCGATCAGAGCAGCAGAACAGGTAACAGGGCTTACCAGATGTGTGAGGGAGGAGGAGAGTTGTTGTTTCAGGGGATTATGTATCAATTTAAAACATGACATTAGTATACAGGAAGATGGGGGAGGGAACTTTTTTCCCAAGAGGAGGCACTGGCAGATGCTGATCTGGTTTTGGGGCTCCAACCAAGCAGACTCTCATCCTAGATGAGAAGTAGGTACAATTCCAGTTGGTTGCACAGGGCCAGGAGGTGCATGGGACGTATAAGATTCATCCCAAGCCCTCCAGATGTTAGGTTCAGGGCAGCACAGGTAACTCCTAACCCAAATGTTGCTGGAGACTCTTAATGCACACCCTGTTTGGGGCAGAATTAACTAGAGATATTAGCAGGAAAGAGCTTGCAGGTAAAAGCTGCATTGAATTCTCCATCTCTTGAGATACCAATTCTTACCGAAGTCCAAGCTTTATGAGATCTCAGTTCAGCTTTGTTTCTGCTACCTTTTTAAATAGACATATTCTGACTCTGAGCTTAGCAATAAACTAACTCATTCTCATTTTCTTTGTTGTCATGCATGACACATATAAATGCAGATTATCCAACACAGATGATAGATTGTGCCAACCAGACGTGACTGAATTTTCTACCTTTTATGGGGACTAGATTTTATTTTTATGACCTTTTGAGGCGGTATAGAGGGACATGGAGGGAATTAAATATGATCAAAGCCATAGCAGAGACTTTTTCTAAACCCCAAATGGTTTCCAATTAACCACTAGCCATTAAAATAGGTGGCCTATGACCATATATAATTTCTGTTGAGATACGTGCACTGAGTTTTAGTGTACAGCTCAATGAATTTTTATAAATATGAATACCCTGTTACCACTCTCCATATCAAGATAATACACATTTTCATCACCCCAGAAGGGTTCCACAGTCTCCCTCCAAGTTAAGCTCCCCTCAGAGGTAAGGCTTATTCTGCCTTCTATTCTTGTATACCAGTTTTGCTTATTCTTGAACTTCTTATAAATGGAATAACAGTGTGTAATCTTTTGTGTCTGGCTTCTTTCACTCATTGTGATATCTTTGTGTTTAATCTTTGTTTTTGTGTATATCAGTAGTTTGTTCTTTTTTTGTTCATTTTAAATGATTATACCACAATTTATTTATTTATTATTTATTTTTTAATTTTTTTTTAATTTTTTTTTTTTAGCTGTGTTGGGTCTTCGTTTCTGCGCGAGGGCTTTCTCCAGTTGCGGCAAGCGGGGGCCACTCTTCATCGCCGTGCGCGGGCCTCTCACTATCGCGGCCTCTCTTGTTGCGGAGCACAGGCTCCAGACGCGCAGGCTCAGTAATTGTGGTTAACGGGCCTAGTTGCTCCGCGGCATGTGGGATCTTCCCAGACCAGGGCTTGAACCCGTGTTCCCTGCATTGGCAGGCAGACTCTCAACCACTGCGCCACCAGGGAAGCCCTATTTATTGTTTTTTATGTTGATGGACATTTGGATTATTTATGATTTTTGGAGAATATGAATAAAGCTACTATAAACATTCTTGTACGTGTCTTTTGGTGGATGTGTGCACTCATTGATCTTGGGTATATTCCTAAAAATAGAATTGCTATGTCGTAGTAGAGATGGATGTCTATAGCTTTGTTAGATAATGCAAAAGTATTTCCAAAAGGGGTGGACAAATTTACACTCCCATCAGAAATGTGTGCAAGTTCCAATGCTTTACATCTTCAGTAACATTCAATATTATCAGTCTTTGGTATTTATCCATTCTTGTGGCTGTGTAGTGATATACTATAGTTGTGCTTTTAATCTGCATTTCCCTGATAACTAATGAGCTCTGGCCATTTGGATATTTCTAATTATTCTATAATAATTTGAAGTACTTACTCGAATTATTCTCAATTTAATAAAATTGGACTGTCTTCCTTTTTGTTATTGATTTATAGGAGTTCTTTATATATTCTGGATATGAGTTTTGTGTTGGATATATATTATGACTCTCTTATCCTTATCAATACAGTGGCTATCCACTTTCTTGATGTCTTTTGATAAACAATTTATTAATTTTAAAAAGTCATGTTTATCATGTTTTCATTTTATTATTAATACTTTTTGGGTCCTATTTAATAAATCTTTGCTTAACATGGTCTTCTGATAGATGGCTGAATTAAGATACACTTTCTGAAAATTGGAAATTCTGATGATTTTAACTTTCTATTTAATAGATATTAAGCTTTTAAATTTGAAGTAAATATAATTTACTCAAAAAGTGCAAAAATAGTACCCAAAACTCCTATACCCCTTACATAGTTTCTAATTGCTAACATTCTACCACATTTATGCTCTCTCTGTATGTGTGCCTTTTTCAATGTGTATTTTCGAAAATACAAGAGTACTTTCCTACATAACCACAGTAAAACCATATAAATCAATAATTTCATATGATATTACTATCCAGTACACAGACCAACCCCATTAAAATTTTATCAATCATCCCAATAATGGGACAATTTTAGACAAACTGGCAAATAAACAAACCCCATTTTTCCTCTAGTCCAAGATATAAGTCGGGTTCACAGCCTGCTTTTAGTTGTCTTTAATCTCCTTCACTCTGGATTAGTTCCTCAATCATTTCTTGTCTTTCATGATAATATTTTGAAGAATAGAGACCAATTGTTTGGTAGACTGTTCCTCCTTTTTGGATTTGTCTGGTATTTCCTTATAATTAGATGGAGGTTATGCATTTTTGGCAAGAATATCCCAGAAATGATACTGTATCTTTGTGCATCATATCAGGAAGCACATTATTTTTTTAATTGAAGTATAATTGATTTACAATATCATGTTAGTTTCAGGTGTACAGCACAGTGCTTCAGTTTTATATATTTTTATATATTCCCTTTCAGATTCTTTTCCCTTATAGGTTATTACAAAATATTGAGTACAGTTCCCTGTGCTATACAGTAGATCCTTGTTGGATATCTATTTTATATATAGCGGTGTGTATATGTTAATCTCAAACTCCTAGTTTATCCTTCCCTCACCCCCTTTTCCCTTTTGGTAACCATAAGTTTGTTTTCTATGTCTGTGAGTCTTTCTGTTTTGTAAATAAGTTCATCTGTATCATTTTTTTTAGATTCCACATATGAGCGATATCATATAATATTTGTCTTTCTCTAACTTCACTTAGTACGATAATCTCAAGGTTCATCCATGTTGCTGCAAATGACAATATTTCATTCTTTTTTTTATGGCTGAGTAATATTCATTTGTGTATATATACCACGTCTTCTTTATCCATTTATCTGTCAATGGACATTTAGGTTTCTTCCATGTCTTGGCTATTGTAAATAGTGCTGCAATGAACATTGGGGTGAATGATCTTTTTGAATTATGGTTTTCTCCAGACATATGCCCAGGAGTGGGATTGCTGGATCATATGGTAGTTCTATTTTTGGTTTTATAAGGAACCTCCATACTGTTCTCCATAGTGGCTGTATCAATTTACATTCCCACCAACAGTGTAGGAGTGTTCCCTTTTCTCCACACCCTCTCCAGCATTTATTGTTTGTAGACTTTTTTGAAGATGGCCATTCTGACTGGTGTGAGGTGATATATCATTGTAGTTTTGATTTGCATTTCTCTAATAATCAGTGATGTTGAACAGCTTTTTACGAGGAGGCACATGATGTTGACTTGCCCCTTTGCCGGTCACTCTCTTGGTCTCCATTACCTCTTTGGCCTGAGTCTCCTCTCCAGCCCTGGCTGCCTCTTTGGCCCTGGCCTAGCCAAGCTTAGCAACCCTGACTTCTTGATGGAAAGGGAAGGAATGGGAACCAACTTATAATTCATAAAGAAAATAGAAAGAAAAAAAAGAGGAAGACATTTTTCTATATCATTTGAGCTTAATTTTGTTATTTTTTATATAGCCTCTAACAAAAATAATTTTATGATTGGTTAAATAATCAGCTTTAAGGAGGGATGGGTACTAATCATCGCATTGGACTTGAGATAGAGACATGGAAGGGCTGGCTGAAGATGTGCTCAGCATGAGTAAAGGGGAAGGAGGTAATATTTAGTGACCATCTACTCAAGACAAAGTACTTTTCATAATGTTTTCAGTGATTATCAATCCTGATAAAATGCTCTAAGGTAACTAGCATTATTTTCCTTTTAGTGATGAGCAAGCTGAGCTCCATTACCTGCTCTTAAGCTCACAGAGCAAACGTGTGACAGAGTCTGTATTTGAACCTAGTTTGTCTGACTTCAAATGTTGGCCTTTCCCCCCTGTTCCTAACTTTCTTACTCTAAAGCGTTGTGTGTTTAACTGATAAGTATATATAAAAGTTGAAGCGTTAATAATTCTGCTTGTATTGAAGATTGACAGAACCTCAATGTCTAGAGAAGGTCAGAACATAGGAAGTGGTCCTGATAGAAAGAATGTATTGAGTTTTTAAGTTTCTCAGAGGTGTTTGGGGTCACCTTTGAGAAAAGATTTAGGGACTGCATTTCCTGGCAGGCAGGGAAAGAGGAGTTATTCCTAGCTTTGTTCTGCCAAAGGCAGAATCTTTGCCCGTGGAGATAAGAATATTTTTTCCTTGACTGTATATTCTTTATAGTAGGCTAGATTTTAATGCTGGAGCAATTTCCAGTATCTGAGAAAGAATTGCTTGCTCTAAGCTGGCTGGATGCTACTACCTGTGGTGTTTTTCCCATTAAAAATTATTTTATATGTAGCCCAATTGCCCTGTTCCCCAAAACTGTCCACAAAATAAGAGTACATTTCATATTTAATACCAAAATGATGATAATGTGATAACTCTTGCCTAATTGTCCTTCTTTATACTATCGTTCTTACTCTTTCTAAGGGTTCCCCAGAATTCTAACTCATGTGAGTTCAGAAAGGGGTCTCATGTGTTTTTCTGCTCAAGACTTATTTTCTTCTCACCAATGCCAAATAAAAAACAAATCCAGGCTTAGTAAAAAGAGACTTTATTGGAAAGGATTATTTCAAGGATTACTTCTCCGATTATGTGGTCAGAGTTATACTATTACAATAAGTAGAACTCTCGGATCACATGATCAGCAAGGTTTATGATCAAGGTTAGGCAAAAAGAGTTTTTACTTTTATGGGAAATCAACAAGGCTAGATAAAACCAGGTATGTGGAAGTGGGATGAAAGGGTGGCTCGATCAGATAGCAGATTGTAGAATGTTTTACTCTGAGATCAGCCTGTTCTTGAGGGGGTGGGTTTAAGAAGAGGCTGTGTGCTGGCTCAGGACAAGGTCAGAATTCAGGGGCTTGTGGGGAGGAAAGAAACTTAATCAAAATCCGGTTAACAAGCATTTTGTTCTGATTGATGGGGGAGGAAAGCGTCATAGCCAATCATTTATGAGACAAAGAGTGAGAATTGAGAGGTTTGTGTTTGGTCCTGTGATATATATACAAGGGTCTTATATCTGTGAGTCTTATTGGAGTCATTTGGGGAAGGATGTTTCTTTGCAGTAAGCTGTTTCCCAGAACACAAAAGAATGGGTGGGAGGTTTCTTAGCCAAGGCTATTTTACAGGATGGCAGTGCTAGGGTAAAATTTAACATTGTCACCACACTTCTGACACAATTGCTGGACCTAATTGTCTTCTATGCATGCTGCTGCTGCTGCCGCCTTTGCTCGAGGCTCCAGAAGGGGACTCTTCCCTTGGCCACACCTTCCCAAGTATAGAGGAGAAGTTCTACTGATTCAACAGAGCACAGCTGAGACCAGGCTTTGGCTTCCAGCAAGAAGGTATTAAAAGATGGGAGAAGAAAGAAGAAAAGCACATCACAGAGAACATAGCAACCGTGTCTGGTCATGGTTATTTTTAGGTTTGGTTTCAAGCCCAGAGCACCCTTCAGTTCAAGGTGCAAAAGTGAGTCTTCATTTCCTGTCCCAGGATGAACCTCTGCACGGGATGATACAGTGGGATTATCCACTTCAATAAGGTGCAAATCCAGCCTCACTCAGAGAGTGACCTTGCCTTTGGGTGCCAAGTGAAGCTAGTAAGATAATCAAACCAACAAGACCACATTCCATAACGTCCAGTATCTGATATCCAATCACTACTGAGCCCTGTCTTGTTCTTTGCACATCACCCCCTCCAGGACAAGACATAAAATAGGCTGCATACCCGGGCTTCCCTGGTGGCGCAGTGGTTGAGAATCTGCCTGCCAATGCAGGGGACACGGGTTCGAGCACTGGTCTGGGAAGATCCCACACGCCGCGGAGCAACTGGGCCTGTGAGCCACAGTTACTGAGCCTGCGCGTCTGGAGCCTGTGCTCCGCAACAAGAGAGGCCCGCGCACCGCGATGAAGAGTGGCCCCCGCTTGCCACAACTGGAGAAAGCCCTCGCACAGAAACAAAGACCCAACACAGCCATAAATAAATAAATAAATAAATAAATAAATAAACAAACAAATAAATAAATAAATAAATAAATAAATAAATAAATAACCAAAAAAAAATTATCTGCATATCCTTGCCCTTATAGAGTCCTTTTCATTTCGGCTTGCTTCTCTTGATAACATCTATCCAGAGAAGAACACACAGAAATTGCTAAGAAGAAGCAATTATATATAGACACAGTAATCTAAATTCACCCAGAGGGGGGACAAAAAAACATTTATCTTCAAAGAAACTACAAAGAAACATTTCCTGGAACTTCCTGCCCTCACCTGGCATCTCCCACTGGGGTAACTCCTGTTCATCTTTCAAAGTTCAGCTTAAATATTCTTTTCCTAGGAAAACCTCCCCAGTTCCACCTTTAGTGGTCCTCTGCTTATAGATTCTCATAGCACTTTTTACTTCCTCACTGTGTTTAGGATATTTGTATGTATAAGTTATTTGTGTAATTTTTGCTTATTTTTTTTCTGACTCCTAATATAACCTGTGGACACCATTAGGAGCATATATGAGTTGTCAACAGTCTAAGTTGTCTGGCACAGAGTTACTGTCAATAAATATTTGAGTGAAAATTTCTAGAGAAAAACTCTGATAGAAGATACATCTGATTAATTGAGGGAACAAAGAGTGAAATACTGGGTCTGAGACATCATCATTCAAGTTGAGGCTGACTTCACTAAAAACAGTAGGTGAGACCTGATTTATATTTGCATAAATATGTCTGGCCCAGTGCTGTGTTTTTTGTTTTGTTTTGATTTTACATTTTTTCAGAACAAAGCCACTGCCTGCCTTAAAGATAAATTGGAGTCTCCACTCTTGAGTAGAAGAAAAAAAATGCAAAAACTTTTGAAATGGCAGTCTTCCCAGCTTCTACACCCATCATGATGTTTAAAATAATAGCTTAGTCTCAGCCAGGGTTTGAGGTTGCATATGTTATTTTCAGAACTAACGATGTATAGTGTAATTTGAGCTCCGGAAATGATAACACCTATATTCATTCCATGATTTACCATTTCAAAGCAATTTCATGTTGGCTCATTTAATCCTTGTGAGTACCTTTTGAGAAAAAAAAAAAAATTACACCCATTTTGAAAGTGAAGAAACTGCAAGCTGTATCAATTACTTGACTGGTCCAAGACCGCACAGCTGAGAACGGTTTGGGCACTGTAGCCCAGGTCTCCTGACTTTAAATCCAATGCACTCACCACGACTCTCCAGCTGCTGAGTCAACAAGGGTGACGCGGCCTATTTCTATCTTAGTTTTAAATAGATTGTCTTTGGCCTCCTTTTCCAGATGAGAGTCAGTTGGGTTTATCTCAAAGTGGATTCTTTTCTTTGGCTGTGAGCCTTCTTTTTCAAAGGATAATCAGAGTTGGAAAAGATCTCAGCAGTTACCCAGTCCAATGCAACATCCCCACCATGTGGCTGCCCAGCCTAGACTTGAATATCTGAACTGACGGAGAACTCACTCTTGTACGTAGTACATTGGCTTAAGATTTATGACAACTACGAAAAGACGACTATAACCCTCCTTACTTTATAAGAGGAGGAACTGAGGCACACAAAGTGTAAGCAATTTGCTCAGGGTTAAATATCTGTAAATTATAAACTCTTCTTGAGTCTTCTTGCTAACTAACTTGCTAACTAGAGCCTTCTTGCTAACTAACTGACATATTACGCTGCCTCCATACCTAAACAATATATCTCCATTGCTGCAAATGAGGGCTCTGAATCTTCCAAGTATTTTGATGCCAATTTTAATGCACATGGATATGTGTCCACATAGATGAGGATTAAGGAAAGGAACACATTATTTAGAGATTTAGGTTTTGGCTCTGTTGGCAGGACCTGGCTGTTGGCAGGGCAGGATTCAACACATCCAGAGGAAATGTGTTGGCAAAAATGCTTCCTTCTTTAGATGCTCCAGATCAACCCCTGGTGGTTCTAGAAATTATCCTTTCTGGTGTAAGGCAATGATTAAAATCAGGATAGAGATCTGGCTTCATCACAAACTCTGTTTAGATTCTAAGGCAGCCCTGCCTTGCCCCCGCCCACCCCAGTTTTCAATGTGCCTAACTTTAACTTCGGGTGTGAAGTGGGATGCCTAGTTACACAATCTGGAGTAGACAAAGCGCACCTTTATGTTTCTCAGTATCCGAATTCCTCTTAGTTCGTGAGCCACCTATGTTTTTCTGATACAAAAATTTAAATCTTGCAAATTAAGGTAAGTCAGTCATTTGAATTTAAAATCCAACCTCCTTTAGGTAACTACGACATTAATTCCATTTCTCCCAGGAGCTCTCCTTTCCTTCTCTTCCCCTGGCGTGGTATCAGGGTGCAGCTGTCTATGTTGGCTACCGGCTCAGGTGGGGCTGGGGTGTGGAGGGAGGTGGGCGTAGCGTCCCAGCCCATTATGTGTTCTTATCAGCCCCCACTGAGGTGCATTTCATCCTTCCAGGTCTTGGTCACAACCCCATCCCTGCTGGGTCTGGGTCTGTATCATCTGCTTGCCGACTCACCATGGCCTCCAGTTGTACACACTGTCTCCTTCTTGCCCCAGCTGGAGGGTTCTTTGTATTTGCTAGCTCTTTCAGACACCTTGGAACGCTCCCCTGCGGCAGTCAGGGCTGCAGAAGACTCCACGGATCTTTCTCTGGGTCTCCTTGGAGCTGCTGCTACTCTACCCTTTGGCTCCTTGCAAAGCACAGGGATTCCCTAAACATGACACACACCAAGGCGAGAGATATATCTTCTCAGCTTTGAGATCCTCCAAAATTATTTGAGGTTTTCTACCATCCTTTCCTCCCAAAGTTTTGACCCCGGGAGTAGAACCTGAAGTAGTCCCCTTGACCAACCTCACACAGACAGACATACTTACATCTCTTCCCTAAGCTTTCCCCATCACCCATGTCCAGTGCAGAACTTTATCTTACCATTTCCATGTATAGCTCCTACACAGCGCTTAGGTCAGCATTTCGTGTTCACTACCCCATGGTTGATAGCTCAACTCTATATTCTGAGCACTAGAGGTCTTGAAGAGCTAAAATCAACAACAATGACAATGACAAAAGTCCTTTCCAATTTTCAAAGCTGTTAAAATAAGATATTGAATGAGGCTTTTCCTTTTGTCTTGGAATTTTGGTTGGAGCCCCAAACCTGGAATAGTAAGTACGGTGACGTTCTACGTAGAGCACCAAGTTGTTGCCAGTTTGCTCTTCCAGGGCTCCTGAGGGTGTTGCCAAAACAGTCTTGCAATTCCCCATCCTCCCCTCCCCAAACAACCTATGCAAATAGGAGACTAGAAATTCCAAGGGAATTGGTTAGAGGACAAGATAACTTTTCAGTGGTAGTCACACCTGAGACTTTTTCCTTTTTTTGCCCAGGGAAGGGTTCTCCAAGAGAATTATCCAGAGAGTTTTAGGGGGTCAGCAAGAAAGGAACTGGGACCACCCTCCCCAGGTAGATGTTACTGAGCTACAGAATTCACAAGTCACTGCAGGGCAGCCCATCAGAGTTTAGTGCTCTGAGGTCATTCTTATGGGAGGTGAATACAGATGGCCTGGTGACCATAGAATTGGTTACCTGCTTCTAGCTCAGAAGCAGCAAGCAGTTGGAGCTACCTGAAAGCATGGCAAGGGAACGGGGAAGCCAAGGGCAGATTATCCTCCCGCTGTTTGGTGCAGTAGGATGTTTGAGAATGGCCCCCAGAGGATGCTGTGAAAGGCAGCTAGACTTGAGCCACCTTTTAGATATCTAATATGGTGGCTTTCAGGGACAAGGGAAAGCCAGCAGCCTGTAGGATGAATTCCCAGGGGCAGAAATTGAGGAGGGAATGATTGACTAACGGTCCAATTGTCAAGGTCAGGAATTTGTGCAGCAATGAGGCTCTCACAAGGAATTCTGGAAAACCCGGATACGGGCCCCTTGGAAGAACATGCATGTGACATCTGCCACACAGAAAAGCTAGTCAGTACTCGCCAAAGAAGACCATGAGAGCAGGACCTAAGAAATGACAAAGAAGAATTTGTATCCCTTTCCTATATCCCTACCCTCCTTTCAGGAAGAACCTTGAGGGGGAGAGGGAGGCATTCCTCCCATACCCACTCTAGGTCCCTGGGCTGGATTAGGGATGGGCAGAATACAAAGTTTTCATTTGAATGAAAGAAAGGACCTTTTGATTCGTTCTCAGATGGACGGAGTCTTAATTAGTAAAACAGGATTTGCTCTTAAAAACAAGTTGGCTATAAAGTCATGGATCTGCTTGAATTGTCCTTAAAGCGTTGGAAATACATCTGGAAAAGAATAAAACTTTTCCTACAGACTGGGCAACAATGGGTTAATTACTGCCTTTGTGCCATAGGCTTTCAAGACCTATTTAGGAAGTCAAGGCAAGGATTTAACTAGAGGGTCTCTCTGGAATCTTTTGTGACCTCCCTTTTTTAATAGCCTTAAGTCTCAGCTTCACAAACAACTTAATGGCAGAATGGTGACAAGTAAGGAAACAATTACAAAGCAGGAAAAAAATCAGTTAATATTTAAAACCATTTTTCCTATAAATGGGAAAATTGGGCTAGATGCTTGCTAGCGTTTTTTCTTTTAATTCTGACATTCTATTGATGCTAGTATTGTCACTTGCTTAGACAGGAGTAGGGGGTGAGAAAAGCATTCATTTTTCTTGGGATACCTTTATCTTTGGTCTTCTCTTTTCATTTTTTTAATCTTTTTATCCAACTAGCAAATTGATCCCAAATTAGTTCACTTTGTATGGAATTTGCCAAGAGCTTGGTGTAAGGTCCGGGCCTCTTCAGACCACTCCCCTAACCCCAGACATGTATCTTTTGCTCCTTAGATACTTGCAACAGTGTTTCAACAAGTCTCCTTGCCCCTGCCCCACGTTTGTTTCCTCTAAAACACTCCCATATTGCTGCCAGAGAAATTTTCAAAAATGCTCAGATCCTTCACTCTTATGTTTCAAATCCATCAATGGCTTTCCATCGCAAGATAAAATTTCAACTTTCTATTCTAAAATAGTCTTCATATTCAAGCCCTGGTCTAATCTCTTTATTCTCATTTATATCTTTCCTCATCCACATTGAACTTTTTATTCTTTTCCAAAAATGCCATAGATTTTGCTCCCTCTTTTAACCAAGGACCTAACCTCTCTCCCTTGCCAATCCCTGTCTTCACCCCCAACCCCAAAACACACACACACCACGCCCTTCCCCTCTTGTGTGTTAATATCTGGCAGGACTTTCAGTCCTCCTTCAAGACCACACCTTTGCAAATCTTTAAACAGGGTTGTTTTTCCTCCTGCCCCTGCATTCTCTCCTTACTTCTGCCTCAGTGGTCTCTCTAACAGCCTTATCTCTTTGTGTATTTCTCTTCCACTAATATTTTCACATGAAGGACGAATGCAGAGTCTTCTTCATGACTTCATTCTTACAGTCTGGCACCATTGTGCAGGAAGATGCTGGGATACTGATTGGAGAGTGACAGAATGAAGGTAGTTTTCATTCTTTTACAGTTCGTATCTTTTTTCAGATATAGTCAGCAAAGCAGGGTATAGCCAACCATAATTACTTGAAAGAATGAGGATGTTATGTATCCTTCCACAATGAATGTGCTTCATTTTGGAGGTTCTTAAACATTTTGAGCCACCAATGTTTGCTTAGTGAGCTCTGTCAGACTTTTAAAGCGAAGGAAAGCACCAGATGAAATGAAGCCAGATCCAAAGAGATCTGTCTTAGGACTAGAAAGAATTTAAATAAAGTAATTTTAAAAATACGAGTCAGTTCTCCTGTCTAGTGGCTATTTATTGTCTGTCTTTTGTTATTGGAGTCGCTCTGGGAGGGCTCAGAGAACTATTGAGAGTTAGAGGAAGGCAACAGAGCTGATTTCTGGCCACGACTTTCTTCTGTCCCATACTGCGTGACTGACAAGGAAAAGATGTACAGCTGTGTCTCTTCCTCCAAAGCCTGTTTGGAAACCATCCTCATACTGAAGAAGCTTCAGGAAGAGAAGTTACAGCCCCCATCTTCCGGAAGCTCTGTTGGAAAGTTACCTCTGCACCCAAGGACCCAGACAGTAGTCAAGACCTGATGGGCTGCAGCTTCTGAGACCTGGCGTGAGGTGCTGACTGCCGTGCAGATGAGCCAGAAGCCTTCCTGGAGGAGGGGCTGTAGCCAAGAGAAAAAGCAAGGTCGTTCCGTGGAGTGGAAGCAGACTGGTAACCAAGGGAAACCACCATGAGACTGTGTTTTGATGCTGATCTTAGAGTCGGAAGCCGCTCACAGAACTTACCAGAGTGAGTGAATCCTTTCACGCTGATTACGCCAGCTTCCCTGTATTTGCATCCGGCCAGAAGAGCACAGCATGAATCTTTCTCCTCTGTACCTTGCTGTTTTGGGTATCTGGCAGGTCTAATTCTGGTTTCACATCTCTTCATTTCCTCTCCCAGAACATGGCCTTCACAAAATTGACTTTTGCTGACTAACAATTCTCTAAGGCCTGATTTCACTATCATCTAAATAAGAACACTTGGTCTGATTCATCCTGGGATTCAGGCTTTGAATATGCCTTTAGAAAAACTGACATTTATTCTGAGCTGACGGAAGTGGGAATTTGGCCTTGCCTTTTTTTCCTGCGATGGGTATTAGCTTCCGTCCCTGATTTACAAACGTTTGGGTCCTGTCAGGCAACACAAACATTTCGACATCAAACGACTTCTGGCCTTGATATCTGGCCCTTCCAACTGGCAGCAACTACTCAGAGGCAGTGTTTTTAAAATGTCATTATATATATATTCCCACTCCACCCCCAGAAGACTGATAACACTTCCTGTACCAGGAATTGCTTGTTTCCATGCAGTTTGGAATGTAGGCTGCAGCAGTCTTGGAGCGGGATTGCAGCAGGGGTGTATGGGCCTTGGAAGTTGTCTTCACAGTAAAGGTAGCAGAGAGAGATAGATAATTCCCAGAAGAGATTCATAGGCTGACAATGGAGGAGGGCGGAGCCCAAGGATTCAAAGAGCTTTCATCAACATTCTGTGAAGACAGACGCTGTTTTGATTTGATAGCATGTATTCAGTCCTGGAGACTTCAAACCCAGGCTCTCTTTATGAAGAAATAATAGTTCAAGCTCCAGAGAAGGAGGAAAGGAAGCACTAAATTCCCCCATCACTAGCCGTCGTATTCATTCCTTAGAGCTGTTCTAAGAAATTGCCACAAACTGGGTGGCTTAAAGTGACAGAAATTGATTCTCTCACCGTTCTGGAGGCTAGAAGACCAAAGCCAAACAGTCAGTAGGGCCTGCTCACTAGGTGACTCTGGGTAGAACCCTTCCTTGCCTCTTCCCAGCTTCTGACGGTGGCCAGCCATCCTCAGGGGCCTTGGCCTGCAGCTGCATCACGCAGTCTCTGCTTCTGTCCTCATAGGATGTTCTCCCTGCGTGTTTGTCTTCTATGGTCTTCCCTCTTCTTATAAGGACAGGGGTCAGATTGGATTAAGGGCCACTCTACTCCAGTATGACCTCCTCTTACTAATTACTCCTGCGATGACCTTATTTCCCAATAAGGTTACTCTCTGAGGTTCTGCTGGTTAGAAACCAACATACCATTTTGGGACCCACAGTTCAACCCATCATAGCTACTTGAGAGGTTTGGCTCATAAAAATCAAAGAAACAGGTGGCTGGGCCTTCAGAGATCAGCAAATCAAGCTACCTCCTTCCACCCACCTCTCCTGCAGTGGTCCACCCCCAGACATCTGAGGAGTGCGGGCATTCATCTCAGGCTGGATGCATCTTCTCCAAGGCACACATGCTTCTGAAGGCTCCCGGTTTTGTTGTTCAAGTTACAGGAGCAACATGGGATAGATGAGTGGTCCTCAGAAACATACTGTGCATTAACACAGAGTCGCTCAGAGAGCGTGATGCAAGTTCTGGTTACTGGGGCTCAAGCTCTAGAGATGCTGGACGTCGTTCGGTTCGGTTGCAGGCGTTCAAGTGGCCACATTTTGAGAAACACTTGAACAGAGAAAAGACTCTGAATAAACTGAATTTGAATTTTGGGTTAAGTTCTAACTAATATGTGGCTGTAGACAGTAATAAAGCTGGCTAAGCTTTGGCTTTTAATTTTTTTTTTTTTCCTTAATGTGGAAAAGTGACTAACAACACATAATATATGGGTGAATTTTAAGAATTAGAGAGACTTCAGCCTCACAACATTGTAGCGTAAAAAAGCGTCTTGCCCTTCCTCATTCAGAAGCACCCTCCTTCTTTCTGAAGTCCTGGGAATCCTGGGGCTGTTTCCCATGGGACCAGGCTCTTATGGGGACCTCTGCAGCGCCACCTCCGCTGTGGTACAATGTCAGTAGCCTTCCCCATCAGTGTTTGTTGTCAATTGGTTTGGGCAGAAACCCCTATAGATGCCATCAGGCCGGCTGGAGGGACCAGCCTTTGGCCCACCCGGTGATCCTGGTCAAGTGTAAATCCCTGATGACACCTGGGCATCTGTTCTTGCCACTGACTCTGCCAGGATGACGCTCTTGGCCTGTTGATTTTCACCCCTCAGGGTCTCCTTTCTCCTGCTGTGGCCCCCAGCTCCGGGCTTTCCTTGCCAAGTCTAGTTCTGGACTTTGCCCTGGAGCTGCCGTCCACCACTGTTACTTGTTGGAATCTAAGTCTTTGATCCCTGGATGCTTTCAAACTGCTCTTCTAGGTGGACCACCCCCTTTTCACTCCATTGTTCTACCATTTTGGGGCCCCTTGAAGAGTTTTGCTTCGGCCCTAAGAATTGTAGTTCTCCTTAGTCTCAGAGCAATCATGTTCTTCTTCTCTAGGAGGAGCAGCTGCTGCCCTGGAGCAGGATGAAATCTGTTGTAGAACCAGAAGCATTGCTTCCCTTCAGTTCTCAGGTCTGCGGGCTGAGCTTGGCTAATGGGGTCAGGTTATTTCTGCTCCATAGTTCATTTCTTCTCTGAGGCCGTGCACATCAGCCCCGTGGTTCAATCCCATAAGGACTTTCTTTGAGACTGAAGACATGCACGTATATTTCTGCACTCCAAATGTGATATAGTTCATATTCTTTGCAAATTTCTCTGCTCGTTCAAATCTAGTTGTTTTTTTTTTTTTAATTTGATGCCAGAGTCTGACACCTACTTAAAAAATAGGCAAATTCATGCCTTTCTCTGATCCATCGAGGCATTAATTTCTGTGCATCATCTAGTTTAAGTGCTTGACACATAGTAGGTGATCAATACATGTTAGCTTCAATGACTTTATTATATATTAGTTGCCTCAATTTTTAAAGTCTTTCTTGTATAAAGCCTACGTTTTATCCCTTAGCCTTCATTCTGTTTCCTAGGCTAGACAGAATAAATTCATTCCCTCCTACCAATAAAGTTTCGGTTCTTAAATCTGACTGAATTCTATAACCACATTTGTTATGGAGGAAATCCAGAAATTCACCAGCACTGAATATACTCAATGTTATAGTGACATATCCTTTCCTCTACTTTCCTTTCTTGCCATGTCAGGTCAAGGTCTCAGACTTTCTTCTTTTTTTTAAATTTATTATTATTATTATTATTTTATTTATTTATTTATTTATTTTTGGCTGTGTTGGGTCTTCGTTTCTGTGCGAGGGCTTTCTCTAGTTGTGGCGAGCGGGGGCCACTCTTCATCGCGGTGCGCGGGCCTCTCACCATCGCGGCCTCTCTTGTTGCGGAGCACAGGCTCCAGACGCGCAGGCTCAGTAGTTGTGGCTCACGGGCCTAGTCGCTCCGCGGCGTGTGGGATCTTCCCAGACCAGGGCTCGAACCCGTGTTCCCTGCATTGGCAGGCAGATTCTCAACCACTGCGCCACCAGGGAAGCCCGGGAAACCCCCTCAGACTTTCTTCTTTAAAGAGCTCCTTGAGCACTACATTGTCTGATTGCCAGGGGACAGGGGATCTGAGAGACCCTAGGACAGGATCCTGTAGTTCAGTGCTTCTCCAGTTTTACAGTCGTCCAAGTGACCTGGAGGGCATGACCAGATCTGCTCCCAGAGTTTCAGATTCTGTCCGAGTGGGGCCGAAGAATATGCATCTTTAAGATATTCCCGGCGGGAGGCACCTTGCAACCCACGCTATCGCGGAAGCTCTCCGGGCCTATCCTGTCTTTCACTGGAAGCTCCACCCATCGCCCGGCTACTGACCGCGACTCGCAGCTGACGCTGCGATTCTTCCCTCAGTCAGGAGCTCCTCGTTCCGCTGCTGCAACAGTTGAAGGAAAAACTGGACAACGTTCGTTTTCAAATCCGGCTTTGCTTCTACCAGGTCGAGTGACGACGGGTAAGTTACTTTCTGGCTTCAATGCACTTAATTCTGGAGGTGGGGGCAGGGCACATCACTCAGAGTGGCCTGAAGAACCAAAATGGGAGAGCGTGTGTGAAAATGCCTCCCAGGAAGCAGGCTTTCAATAGTGGGTGCTACGTGAGTCAACGATTGATAAATGTCGTTGCCCGTGCAAAAGATGGGCCCTGAACTAAGTGAACAGCAATGGAAATAGAAAGGGGAAGGTAGATTTCACTGATACTGTCAGTGAAACTATGTTCATTTCGCTCAAAATATATGTTAAGTGAATAAGATACATTCAGACCTGGAAAGTACTTAGAAATGTGCCTAAGCACTAATTTCTCCATCTTTTTCATGAAGTCGACTAATGCATAAACGGTTCAAAACCTTTGTACTCTTGACTTGGTCTAGTCTTCCACATAGCACACTCCTGCTAAGCAGATTGGAGCAGTAAATGTTCAGGTGCTTTCAATCACAGCTTATAATTAACTTGCCTAAGAAGAAAAATGTGCTCTGGTCTTGAAAGCTGGGTTATAAATCCAGGAGTGGGCGGGAGGGAAGTTTTTCCATGGAAACTGCATTTTAAAAAAAAAACAATTCAGTTGAAATGAATCATGTTAGTGATTGTGATTTTGAAAGAGTGAAGACATAAAGGCTGGCATTGACATTGGTTGTAGGAAGACGGCAGAAGGCAAGGGAAAAAACATATGGTTTGGGCTGGGAACAGACTGGGTTTGATTTTTGATTTTGCTACTGATTGGTTGTGCAAAGCTGGGTGGGTGATTTCATTTTCCTGAACTTTGGTTGTCTTATGTAAAGATTGAGATTGTCACTGTTTAAAAATTTTGTATTAAATGTTGCATATACACTACAATAATACCTTCAACATGTTGTAGATACTATATATAGGGGAGATGATCAAAAAATCTGATTGGATGGTAAAACCAACTAAAGCCATCCAGCTTAAATATTGACTGTAGGAAATTTTAATTTCCCTGATCTCTCAAATTCTGGCAAATTATAAAGGGCTCTATTGCAGTGAATCCATTAAATGAGGTAAAGGGAAAGATAATTCTAGATTGAATATTGGATGCAGGCACTGTTAGTCTTTAAACAAGAACCCACTATGTTGGCATGGCTGTAACATCTTGGTAGATTATATAAACCAAAACCTAAGCCAGAGTCCATCCTCTCGATCATAATAAAGAAACTGAAGAACAAGCAATCACAAATAGCCAACTAGGCTTTCCCAAATAATACAGATACTTAAACTATAACCAATCAAATAATTTATATGCTTTGCGTTCGTGTCTTCTTCATAAAAACCTTGCCCCTAGCTCCTGCTGATGAACTCCTGCTTTTGGTTTGGCATTGCCTGATTTGAATCAATGTATATTCAAATAAACTCTTTTGGTGACATGCAGTGAAAGGCGTGGGGAGGGCATGAGGGTTTTGGTGTATCGCTTTGGCGTATTGAAGATATTTGGCGTATCTCCGCAAGACATGATCCCAACATCACATCATACTGTCGGGGAGGAAGAAGTTCTCCTCTACCCTTCTAGGTTCTTCTGCCTGGCCTAAGAATTAAATTGACATGAGACAGATTAACAGGAGAAAATTGAGCGAAGTTTTAATAACATGTGTACATGGGGGAGACCCAGGAAAACTGAGTAACTTTCCAAAATGGCTGAAACGCTCACCTTAAATAACATCCTCAGCGAAAGACAAAAGAGGATGTTGGGGGTTATGGTTTGGGACTTCAAAGGGGAGGAAGGCAGTTGGCATGGAGATGGAGAAGCGAATGTTTGGTTTAAAAAAAAAAAAAAATGTGTGCTGGGCTAGGCAGAGACACTGAGACACAGAGAGGAATTTTAACAAACAGGCTTTGCTCCCTGTCGACACACCTAGTTCATACTATAGTTAACTGGAGATGGCTTCCCTCCCAGAACTGGTCCGCCATCTGCAGTTAGGGGGAAGGCCAAAGTTTCTTCCTGAGTCTTTGGGCCTTGATTGTTTTCAGCTTGAAGTAATCTGCATGCCAAAGAGACATTTGGGAGTGGCAAGTTTCACTCCCCTATAACTTCCTGTGTCTGTCCCCTCCTCACTATGTGGGATACGCTCACAGCATGGAAAAATGGGGAAAATCACTCTTAGTTTGTAGTGTTCGTGCCTGCTTTCTCTCTTTCTCACTTGCCTCCACTTTGTAACCTTTCATCACATGTAGTGTAATTTGCTTTAAGTAAGAGTATGTCTTATGCAACTGTATTTCAGTCATGGTGCTGGATGCTAGGAATAAAACAATAAACCTAGGATTTTCCTGTAGGGAAAATTCAGTCTAGTGGAGGAAACAAAAACATAAAGAAATAATTAAAATATAGTGATACACAAAAAACATTTAGATGAAGAAGCCTCAGTAGATGTATAGATGCTTATGGATTTAAAAAAAAGACCTTAAAAGAGGAAGTTGTCCTTTAATCAAATTGTAGAGACCAAGTAGAATTGATAGTTGGATGAGTGAAACAGTATTCCTAGGAATGATTATAATGTGAGCAAAAAAGGCTTGAAGACCGTAAGCTTTAAATTTTGTTGAGAGTATTGGGTGATTCTGTGGAAGAAATAAAGGGTGAGACTGAAAATGTTTTTTGGATTAGATCCTGGGTGTGCCTGTGTCTTATGACGGGGACACACCTGGGGGCCAGGGAAACATTCTAGGCAGGTGTCCGGTTAGTGGTGAATGCTTAACGCCTCCTTCCTTGCCCTGAGGCCAAAGCTCACTCTTGTTCTTAGGCCTCTGACAGCAGAAAGCTCTCTGGCTTTTCCCTCCTCTTCACAGCTGTCCCTAACTTGTTTGCTGAACTTCACCTTTTAGAATTTCTCTGGTTCCTGAAGTGCACAAGGGATTGATTGGAGAGATGCCCCAAAAGAAATACTACTGCGCAGAAGTTTTCTGAAAAGCTGTAGGAAACAGGCTACTGGGGTCCTAATGACAGCAGTAACAGTAGGGAATAAATAAAGGGGTGAATTGGAGGATATTCAGAAGAATATCTATTTTCTATCATAACTGATAGAAATTTGTAACTGGATGTGGGTAGTAAGGGAGACGGACATATATGACTTGTATCCCTGGGTTCAAATGATGACACAAACTAAGACAGGGAATTAATATACCTGGTTTATTTTTCTTAATTGTGATTTATTTTACCAGCCTCCTCAGGGGAATTGTTCTCATCTGTTTTCCCTTAAGTCCCTGAAACCAGTGAATGGGAAAAAAAAAAAAAAATTGCAGCCACGCTTTCCAATGGATCCTGCTATATACAGGGCGGGACCTCTACACTCTGACAAAGGTGCCTCCTTTCACTCGGTGCACTTGGGCAGGTGAGGGAAGGATGTTTGGTAGAGTGGGAAGCAGCGGTCTGATTTTGCCTCCCAGCGTATCTGGCAGTAGCTCACCATCTGCCACCGCGTGGCATGTCACAGCTGCTACTGCCTTATAATTAGGTTTACTCAAGCCTTGGAGGGGGTCCTGCAGTCAAGTGAGTGTGACTGCCGAGTGCTTCCTGCCTCAGGCCTCTTTACCTGTGAGATGGGTGGAACTGCTGTCAGGTGCCCTTACAAACCAGTTGTAAATTACTTTCACTGAGCTAAGGTCAAAGGCATGGGAAGAATAGAAAGTGACAACACTGAAGATTTATATAGCCCCTCTCCTACAAGTACTTCACATACATGATCTAATTTGCCCTCCTCTGATGCCTGGGGAACGGAGGGCTTGCGGAGGGGGGGAGGCAGAGATTAGAGGCAGGTGTGAAGGCTTTGGTTAACAGCCTTGAATTCTCAATAAGGTAGCATGGTTTCCTTCTCTCGTTTTTCTTTGGGGTTAGTTTTTATTTGCTTGTTTTTGAAGCTGACTGGCTTTTTGTTTCCCTCTTTCAGTTTGATGGTCAGAATGATTCCACATTTGGTGGGGTGCCTTTGATTCCATTCCTTGAGGAAGCAACACACTGATAGGATACCAAAATGTACATTAATTATCAAGCTACATAAACAAGCAAACTCTGATATGGAGAAATCTATGATGAGGTTATTTCTGAAAAGAAAATTAAATATTGAAGATAAATAATTATGGCTGGAAAAAGTTCTCAAGATTGATTTTCATGCATTTGCATTCCCCCGCTTGTTATGTGAAGCTCTCCAGTGAATGCGAATTCTATTCCATGCTTCTTCAAAGACATATGGAGGTTTTAAGGGAACCTTTGCTGCTGGTACCTATCTGACTTGTCCAAGGTCACACAGGAAGTTGGTGGTAACTCAGACCTTATCCTAGGTTTCCTGACTTTCTGTAAGATGTTACGGAAAAATGCAGAAGAACTTTTTGGCCAACCCTATACTTTCTATGCATTTATGTGTGAGGCTACTTCTGCCTCGCCTGAATCTGGCTTCTGTTGCCATTTCCCATACAAAGAAAAGGAAGTTGATAATGGTAGAAATAAATACCACAAAGGCAAAGGAGACCAATAAAAGGATTAAAGGAATGACACAGGGGAAGAGATTACAGGAATTTAATCTGTTACATGCAGCTTTGGGCAAAGGAGAGAAAGGGAAGGCGACTATTTACACATTGTACAGAGCTGGAAAGGGAGGATTTGGGGAGCCCAGACCTGGCAGTGGGTAAATGAGTCTAGTCAGGACATGGGCTTTCAGAAAAATCACCTGGGAGAGGAGCAGGCTAAAGACAAGGCAAGCATCATTCAGCAGCAGTAACCAAGAGTAAGAAGAGAGAGACCTTAAGGCAGTGGTTAAGGCCACCCTAGAGACTTGATTAGCATCATGTGCTTGATTTCCAATTGCAAAACCCTTGGAACAGAGATGAGATGAGTGGAAGGAACTGCCCCAGGGAAGGTTATAAACTACCCATGGTGCCATGAGGGAAGGTAGTTCTTGTAGCTGTCGGTATCCAGCTGATGGAGGTCGGAGGGCCCTTCCTGTTTTCAGGGCTGCATTAATGGAGCTCCCTGCTCTCCCCACTGTAGACAGGTATTCTGGAAGCTTGATCCTGCGTGCAGGTAGAGAGTGTGCTATCAAACAACTGCATGGAGCCCTAGTATTTTCAGGGACAGGCTTGACATAAAAAGCTGATATATTTTATTTAATAAACCTAATCTAGTCTAAATTTCCATCACGTTCTTTTTTTTTTTTTTTTTTTTTTTGCATTTCTGGAATTTTTTTTTTAACATCTTTATTGGAGTATAATTGCTTTACAATGGTGTGTTAGTTTCTGCTTTATAACAAAGTGAATCAGTTATACATATACATATGTTCCCATATCTCTTCCCTCTTGCGTCTCCCTCCCTATCCCACCCCTCTAGGTGGTCACAAAGCACAGAGCTGATCTCCCTGTGCTATGCGGTTGCTTCTCACTAGCTATCTATTTTACGTTTGGTAGTGTATATATGTCCATGCCACTCTCTCACTTTGTCACATCTTACCCTTCCCCCTCCCCATATCCTCAAATCCATTCTCTAGTAGGTCTGTGTCTTTATTCCCGTCTTGCCACTAGGTTCTTCATGACCTTTTTTTTTTTCCCCTTATCCATCACATTCTTAAGTCACAACTTCAGAATACAAAATGCGGCATACTGTTTATGCCTAGCAGTGGATACGTACGTGACTACCATGGTTCCTCCCTGGGACATCTGAATTTCCTGAAATGGACTTCATTTTAAAGATAAAAATTGTAAAATGTCAATGAGTTGCATAAAATGCTACAAGCAGAAGAAGTCTGGGGCATCACCTGGAGCAAAGCCATCGTGCAGATAAGGCTCAGAGAGTTCTATCCTTTACACAAGACTGCGCAGCCAGGGAGCCGAAGCTGAGCTTGGGTAGTATTCTTCTCACCAATTCATAGTGCCTTTTTCTGCTTCACTTGTTCTAGCACGGGCTTCCCTTGTTTGACAGACGCAGGGGAAGTAATAACTAAAAGATGCTGTTTTAGTTAAACACCACAGATTCATATTTTGTCACTATCGTTCTTTTCGTCTTTATTAGTTCTTAGTGAAAATTGTAATATTCAGTTTGAAATTGAAACTACCCAGTTATACCTACAGTGTTGTCGATGTAATTGTTCAGTAGTAGTGTGATTACTGGAGGAATATGGAGCTGTTCTTATTAACTGGATGCAAAAGAAAGAGTGTGAACACAAAGCATTCCCTGGAGTGAGTTGCATTGATTTGAGAGCTCTGTTGAATGGTACTTCTTTTAGAAAGAGCCATGAGAATCGAACAACTGTGTACAAAAAGGAAATGTAACCCTACCTAGTTTTTTGCAATTACACAAAACCTTGATTTTTTTTTAAAAAAACCAGATGATTTAAAAACATTTCTAAAGCATAGCTCCAGTGAGACAGTTTAAACTAGTAGTAACCTTTAATGAAATGAATTAAGCTGCAATCTGATGGAGTATAATTCCAGCAGAAATTAAGCTATGGGGATCAAAATGTTTTCTCAGACCAGCTGAACCAATTTGATGGTGAGGAGTAAAAGGGTGTTAGAACTTGATCTTATAAAACAAACTTATAAGAAGCAAAGCAATTACCAAATAAAGTTTGTAGCCTGTTGTAAGCACTGTTGGATTTGGGGCGGGACAAGTCACTTCTGAAGTATAGTAGACTTATTGAAGAAAAAAAAAAAAGTGAAGAAAAAAAAAGAAAAAGCAGACCAGGTAGCTATAATGCATTCCTCAGTGAGTCACATGTAAAAAAACAAAACCGAAAACCACCAACAGAGAACAGCATGCCTGAAAGTTTTCCTCCTTTAATATTCAGTGTTTAAACTCATGACATATATAATATATATATTTAACATCTTTATTGGAGTATAATTGCTTTACATTGTTCTGTTAGTTGCTGCTGTATAACAAAGTGAATCAGCTATACGTATACTTATATCCCCATATCCCCTCCCTCTTGCGTCTCCCTCCCACCCTTCCTATCCCACCCCTCTAGGTGATGACATATTTTTAGGGCTGTTCCAAACAGAGCAAGCAAGGAGGCCTTATTCTTCTTCAGTTTTTTAAGAGGGATTTCTTACTGGTAAACTCATTTTGGACCAACAAGAGCTGGTGATCCTACAGTATGTGGATTTTTCTTCTTTTTTTTTACTGAAGGCTTTAAGGTCAATTAAAAATCAGTGTGGAAGGAGCTCATGCTCAGAAATGAGCTCTGTTTAGCCTGTTAGCACAGACGTATGATATTCCACAATACAAAAGAATGTCTCTGATGTGTCCAAATTAGAGTTTTGGCGAAACATTTAGCTGAGCACAGTTGTTGAGTCTTCCTCTGTTCTGATTTGAATGTTCTTCTGTTGTCATTTGGACTCCATGGTTGACTGGTCTATTTCTGTGTCCCTACATCAGCCCACGTTGGACCTTGTTCATGATATCGATATGGACTGTAAAAGCTTTTGTCCTCCAACTGCAAAGGCTCAAACTTTATTATTTTTATGTATTCATTTTACTTTTGTTAGCAGAATTTTTTCTGGCAGCTTTATTGAGATATAATTGACGTATAGCACTGTAATGTTTAAGGTGTACAGCATACTGATTTGACTTACATACATCATGAAATGATCACAGTAAGTTGAGTAAACATCATCTCATATAGACACAAAATTAAAGAAATAGAGAAAAAAAGCAGTTTTTTCATTTTGATGAGAACCCTTAGGATTTACTGTCTTTAGAAGGTGCATATATAACATACAGCAGTGTTAATTATATTTCACATGTAGTACATTACATCCCTGGTACTTATTTATCTTGTAACTGAAAGTTTGTACCTTTTGACTGCCTTCATCCAAGGCTCAATCTTTGAAATAGAGTTTTCCTATAGCAGCTTACTTATATGTTGAGTCTGAAAAATACAGGCTCATAGAAACATTGTAGAATGGTAGTTGTCAAGGGCTGAGAGGCAGGAAAAATGAGGAAGGTGTTGGTAAAAGGTACAAACTCCCAGCTGTAAGACGAATAAGTTCTGGGGAATCTAATGTATAGCATGATGACTATAGTCTACAATACTGTATTATATACTGTGTTATATATTATATACTGAAAATTAGAAAGAAAATTAGAGTAGATCTTAAATGTTCTCACCACACACAAAAAATGGTGATTATGAGAAGTGATAGATGCGTTAACTAACTTTATTGTGATAATTTCACAATATATATGTCATTATCACGTTGTATACCTTAAACTTACATAATGTTATATGTCAGTTGTATCTCAATAAAGCTGGAATAAAAAGGAGACAAAAAATAAAATAGAGTTTTCTTTAACTGCATATTGACTGCTGTAGCTAGTAGATTTCATCACCCTTCACATTCTTGCAAATACAGAAAATAACTGGACGTAGCTCTTTCTCTTTCTATGGGGATGTTATGTGGTGGCTGTAAAGAGCCAAGCTTTCAGTTCCATTTTTTTTTAAATAAATGTATTTATTTGTTTTTATTTTTGGCTGCGTTGGGTCTTCGTTGCTGTACATGGGCTTTCTCTAGTTGTGGCCAGCGGGGACTACTCTTCATTGTGGTGCGTGGGCTTCTCATGGTGGTGGCTTCTCTTGTTGTGGAGCACGGGCTCCAGGTGCACGGGCTTCAGTAGTTGTGGCACATGGGCTCAGTAGTTGTGGCACACGGGCTTAGTTGCTCTGCGGCATGTGGGATCTTCCCTGAGCAGGGATCGAACCCGTGTCCCATGCATTGGCAGGCAGATTCTTAACCACTGCACCACCAGGGAAGCCCTCAGTTCCATTTTGATGAAAAGAAATTTATAAAACTTCTTGATTTAGGTAGGAGAACGTGACTTCTTGTCTTAATGTCAGTGTTTTATGGCTCACTTTCTTTATCCCATAAAAAATTAACAATGATATTATCTAGTATGTTCCAGGTACTGATAGGTGTTTGATATAGAGAACTGGTCCTGAAATAGCAGAAATTCAATAAACATTTGCTGAGATAATGAATAATAACCACGTCTTTACAACTAGTGACAATCATCTGAATGAGTAGCTCTCAGCCTCCTTTTCAGCCTGAGGAGAGAATTAGGAGAAGATAGACAAGTTACTGGAGTTTACAGCCATAGAAAATTAGAGCAATACAATGAAACTTGGCTGTTTAAAATATCTTTAACAACTTATTTGTGGTTACATTATTTAGATTTCCTGACCACTAGTAGTCAGTTCAGCAGACATGGGCCATTTATCGAGATGCCATTTGAAATCTTTGAACGCTTACCCTGAAAGTAATCACAAATGCTATGAAACCATCTGTATTTCTACTCCACTTAGTCAAAACCCATGCAGATTACACTTAGGAAGACTCACTTTTTTTTTTTTTTTTTAAACAAATTAGTAGCATAACATTTACATAGGAGAGTGAAGAGTTAGTAGGAGCTATTTCTAAGCTCCTGTAGTAAACAAAAGTAATAATTACAAGTGAATCTTATTTATTCATTAAAGAATTCCATGAATATTATCAGTTGATAGGTACCTGAATTGATAAATATATATATTCCTTAAATATATATTCCTTTATGTCTTTTGTTCTATTCCAGTAAAAAAAAAAAAAAAAGAGGAAGAGGATGAGAGAATGAAATTTGAGTGTAGAAGTAATTAATCTGTTCTGAACTTACAATGATAAGTAGGGCTACTTTTGCACTTCTAGGAAAATGTTTGTAACGTGGATGAGTTGCAAAGAGATCAGTCTGAATTCTTGAAAAGTCAAAAGCATTTTCATAGCAAAATAGGAAGTGTTTGTTTCTTCAAGTGATTCTCTTGATTGAAAGATGTTCCCACCACCTCATTCTCCTTGCTGGCTCCTTTTTCCCTCCCAAAAAAGCTGTTTCCTAGTGATAGTGGACCCACTGTTGCCTACAGCTATAAAAGCAGCCTCTTATTAGCTAATCAGTTATTAGAATTGATTGGTAAATAAGTGTTCTCTATAACCAGGAGGAGGAAATGAGATTCTATAGATTTCTCTCGTTCCTCATTATGTTTGTAAAGTAATTTGGGTTTGACTCCTGCCTGGATATACAGCTTTGCTCATTTTGCATTTTTCTCACCTGACAGCCTTACAAGGACAGAAGCTTCCCATTCTCTCATCATGGTACTGATGCAGGGGATTCTGAGTTGAGCTTGGGCTTCTTCTAATGACCGATTACTAGTTTTTTAGTCTCTCTTGCTTTCTCTCTCATGTTTCAAAGAAGTCTTACTCTAGAAGTTGACCCCCCAACTGAGTCTTAAATGATGGGTAGGCGATAACCAGGGAAAGGAGTGGGAGAAGTTGGGGGCTGGGCTGCATTATGACCTTTGTGGACCCTAAACATTTTTGTCTTCTTCCATCAATTTCTCTCTTCTCCCCTCCCTCTTCCCCTCCCCCATCTTCTCTCTCTGTCTCCGTCTCTCTCTCTCTGTTTTAATGTGATGGTATAAAGATGAATATAATCCAGGCTCATTACATTAACTTTTCTGATGTTAAATCAAATTAAATCATTTTCATGCGCCCCTAAATGTATTGTGGACCCTGTGTACCGTGGCCACTGTGTGTAAGGGATAGGTCAGCCCTGAGTGCAGAGAGCCACGAGGGCTTCTTAAAGAAGTACAGCTGAACAAAGATGAGGTGAGAAGGAGGGGGAAGAGTGAAAATCATTTCTTGGGAGCATGTGGGGGATAGGCCCTGAAAGCCTTGCTAAGGGGATTGGTGTTCACCTGAATGTTAGCATGTGGCTGAAAATGAGATATTCAGCAGATTCAAAAAACATTTGATAAGGTTCTTTTTAATGCCAAGTCCTAGCCAAGGAACCTATCTAAATGATCTCATTTAGTCTTTACAATGTGTCTATGATCATTGGTGCTTTCGTTATTTACAGATGAAATAATGGAACCGGAAGGCGGGTCAGACTCAGGTGGAGAGGAATGAGGCCCAGCATCTGAACTTTAATAAACAGTCAAGATTGTTCTGATATAGATGGCCCATGGGCCATACTTAGTGAAACATTGAGTTTTGTTTGTTTCCTGGCTCAAAGTTACTTGCGTGTGATGTGGTGATGTCAGTTACCTCTCTGAATCTCTGAGTACTGGTTTCCTCATCTATAGAATAAGGGAGGGTCAACTGCAGGGATTGCTATGAGGATCACATGAGATAAGGTAGATTTAAATACTTTAACTTATAAAACACTGAATGAACTTTTCATTCTCTTGGCTTCAAGCCTTTCATGGAATGGATGTGACACGTAAATAAATAGTTGGGCTTCCCTGGTGGCGCAGTGGTTGGGAGTCTGCCTGCCAATGCAGGGGACGCGGGTTTGAGCCCTGGTCTGGGAAGATCCCACATGCCGCGGAGCAACTGGGCCCGTGAGCCACAATTACTGAGCCTGCGTGTCTGGAGCCTGTGCTCCGAAACAAGAGAGGCCGCGATGGTGAGAGGCCCGCGCACCGCGATGAGGAGTGGTCCCCACTTGCCGCAGCTGGAGGGAGCCCTCGCACAGAGGCGAAGACTCAACACAGTCATAAATAAATAAATAAAAGAACGTGAATTTCTTTTAAAAAAAAAAAAAATAAATAAATAGTTATCAGCATACATTTATAACTAAATGTATAAATTTATATATAGTACAGATGAATAGTGATGACCTTCTCTCTCCCCGCCCTCCCTCTCTCTGCCTGTCTTTCTCAAGAGAGAAATCTTCCTTACATTTGCAGAAGGCTTTGGGTGGGCACCAAGAATACCAACCCATACTGCGTTGAGAGATCTTCCTTGATCAGCTATGAAAAGGGCTTTGACCGAGTAAGGGATTCAACATGGTTTTTGGTATTTAGTTTGGAAACAGGTTCCCATTGTAGCTTAGTGAGTCCAGTGCACTTGCTATTCATTAACCAACATGGAAGAATAGTAATATTTTAACAACTCAGATTGTTATGTATGTGCCCCGAGGAGGAACTAGGACTGTTTTATCACTGAGCTATCATTTAAGCTATCATTACTTTTTTCTTGACTGCTTTTGTTTCTGCCTTCCCTCACTTCCCTAATTAGTAACTGCTTGAGTCTGCTCTTTGGCACTCAAGGAAGGCCAAGGAAACTAAAGCTTTTTTCAACAAACAAGAAGCGGGGGACATGGAGGGGCTTTTGTACCCAAGAGGGCTCCACAGGGTCCTGCGAAGTTTCACTCCTTGCTTAACATCAGAGTTTAATGTCACCAGCCGGGACTTAGAAGCTGGTTGCCTTGGCCTCACAGACATGGTTGTGGCTGGGGACGTGGTTTGCAGTGGGGACAATGGGACCTTCCGAATAGGTGCGCTCCCAAGGCCCAGCCTGGAGCTCACTTCCGGCTTCTCCTTCCCTGCCTCTCCAACTCACAGGATGTTATTAGGAGGTTGAGGAACACACAAGGCTTGACCCCATCTGCTTCTGCTTTACCCCATCTGTTCACAACTCCAGGTTTTAGGCTACTCTCTCTGCTGGGTTGTCACTGAACATAGCTGGCGTCTCCAGCCAGCTCCAGGGCCCCTGCAGTCTCTGACCCTCCCACAGAGATCACCTCGACAGGCTGGGAAAACTGTAACTAAGAATCTAGGAAATAGTCTTAGCACTATTAGGAAACGAGCTTAGCACTATAGGAAATGATACCCGTTTAAAGCTCCCCAGGGGCTAATTCTCCTTCCCAGGGAAGAAATGGGCTAATGGCATTTTAATGCTTTTTTGTTTTTCAAGAAATAATTTCGCTTCATTTAAACAACAGAGGAACTTGAAAACTTTGTGGGTTTGGTCACAGTGTTTGAAAGGTATGTTAGAAACAGTTGTAGCTCTGGGCAGGAAAACATGTTTTGACAGTTCAGAACTGAGTCAAACCTGCATTTGGGTACACACTGAGCCTTTAGTTCAAAAAAATGATTCACTTTTCAGCGGCAAAATGTAGAAATATTCCAACATTTTTTCCTTCTCATCTTTGCTTTTATAAAATGAAAAGCTGGAACTTTAGGGCCCCATAACAAATAAATAACTTCAGACTATTCAGAAATGTTGTCTGTCGTATTCCGAATAGAACTAGTGGTGTCTTTGAGGGTAAATGTTGAATTTTAATTCACTGTAGGGTGAAAATGGGTTCTACTGATTGTTACTCTAAAGAAAAGGTGTGCATGTGTAAAGAACATGAGATTTGGAATGGCAAGGCAAGGATTTTGGTCCTGGCTTTGCCACCTGCTAGCCCTGTCCCCTCTGGGCAAACTCATTGATGCTTTCTGGGTCTTAATATGTTAACTGGGAACATTAATGTCTATTTCAAAGACTGGTGGAGATTTAATAACAGAGTATATGTGGTTTATATAAACTGTAGAACATTATAAGAATATTAGTTGATATTTACCTTTGCCCTCCCCAAAGCAGGAACAATTTGTGGTGTAAAAGTCTGTATTCGGAGTTTGACACTTCTCTAATCCTCAGTGAATTGGCTCAAAGGTTATTGAGAAAATAACACATCACCGCTAATTCATTTCCGTTCATTAATTATTGAATAAGGCAATTTAATATTTTATGTCAACCTATAGTGTTGTTATAACCATCTGTATTTGAGGATGATACACTCAGAGAGTATTAGAACTATGGAGTCTTGCAGATATCTCGTTCAAAGCCCCCCTTTATGGATGTGTAAATTGAGGCCCAGAGAGGGTAAGCAGTTGCTTGGAGTCACCAGCTTGCTGTTGGCTGAATGAGGGCACCGATGCTCAGGCCCCTGCCCCTCTGCCTCGCAACTCACCAGACCTGTGTCCACGGTGGTTTTAGAAAGGGGAAGAGGACAGCGGAGGCGGGTGTGAGTGTAGGACTGCACTTCCTTAGGGGCTGAATGGGATATCCTACACTTCTCAGTGTTGCCGAAACCCGGCCTCTGTACCCTGGCACCAATTTGAATCTCAAGAGTTTTGGGTGAAGTAGAAAAGAATAGCTTTATTGCAGGGAGCCAAGGAAGGAGTCCAGGGCAGCTAGTGCTTAAAAGACCTGAACTCCCCGAAGGCTTTCAGAGAAAGGTTTATAAAGACAGGGTGAGGGAGGGGCATTGTGGGGTGTGTGATCGGTTCGTGGACATTCTTCTGATTGGTTGGCGGTGAGGTCATCAGGAGTCAACATCATTAACCTTCTGGTTCCAGCTGGTCTGGTGTCTGTGTCATTGTGGGCAGCACACAGTTAACTTCTCCCACCTTGGGGGGGTTTCAGTATCTGCAAAACAGCTCAAAGGAGATGGCTCAGAATATTATCTATAACCCTTGAGGAAGAACTAAAGGTCCTTGACTTTGTTTAATGGCTAAAGTATTATTATTTTGTCTTGCTCGACTGTTTTACTTTCTTTTTGCATTTTCTCATTTCTCTTATTAAGTTTATTCTTTGACTAAAGTTTTTCTACAGGCAAAAGGCAGGCAGAGGACATGGGTAGGGGTGTTTTCTGGGAAGGCCTCATAGGGTCCTGCTAGGTTACATCAGGTTCCCTGGCACTCCCTGCCTACTTGTCCGTGTTTCGTTCTTAAACTCTCTGTAGGAGGTTTTCTGGGATGGAACTTTGTACCATAGAAAGAGAGCTCGCCCCCAACTAGCTGCTGATGCTAGGACAAGCCTTTTAAACTATTTACATGCGCTGAAACCCAGGATCCTCACCTGTGGTTTTCCATAGGCTTAAATGCAAAAATTTATATAAAGCATATGGGATAATATCCGATAATGGTAGATTCCAACATTGGTTATTTGACTGAAGGCTTTCAACTTTGTCTGAGTCTCCTATGGAGAAATGACTTGCCCTTAAAATAAAGGAGGTTTCTGTTTGCTTGCTTTTGTAGCTAAAAGTGAAAATGTTAAGTATTCTCAAAGGCAATGGAGGGGGGAAGGACCTTAGCGGTTTCCTTGTTAAATTCTTCATCCGTGGCTGGTAACGTCCATGCTGACAAAGGTCAGAGGGACAGGCAGTGGCCCCCGTGCTGTGCTAGGCTGTCTCCAGATCTTGTGGAATCTGGAGGAGCCTCTGACTTTCTGCTCCTGATTGAGGGAGATTTTCCATTGGTCCGTGTGGCATTTTAGTAGGCAGGTGAGTTCCTTAAGTGCTTGCTGACAGTCCTTTGATAAGAGAGACAAGGTCGTCATTGTATTGTGAAGGTCTCTGAAAGAGAATTTCTGAAAGGTGTCCCAAAACATCTTGTTTTTATGGCTAATGGGCCCCATTCAGGGTTTCTTCCAGATGACTGATAGCCTTCACTAGCGTCTGCCTCTCTCCGTTCTGATGCTGACAGAAAGGAAGTGTCTTAGAGCCAGATGTGGCCACTAATGCAATGTGACTTTGTTCTTATTCTTTAAAAGGAGAAAAAATGCTGTGAAAAACAGGCCCAGCATTTGGAGGGTTTGACTCTTAGGTCGGATTCTTGTCAGCTGTGAGATCGTAGTATAGGTCTATTATTTGATATCTTTGAGATTCATTTTCCTTTCCTCTTAAATTGGGGTAATTATACAGTTTGGGGTGATAGGCAGGATATGGGCTTAGCCTCGAGTAGGTCTGGTTCAAGTCCTGCCCACAAGCCATACAGCTGGAGTTTTGAGGGAGGCAACTCAGTTTGATGAGTCATTGTTTATCCGTAAAGGTACATCACAGTACTGTTAGGGAGGATCAAATGAGATCATGTAATTAAATGGCATTAAATAGATGCATCAATAAGTGTCAGTTTTTCCCCTCTATTATATAGTGATATAGCAGATTGTTAAAATAAGTGGTGAGTGAGAGCATAGCACACAACAATAAGTAGAGAGAACCATTTTGATAAATTACTATCTTTTCAGAAGACAGGAAAAACAAAGTTTCTATTCTTAGTGTAACCAGATGCTTTACCAAAGGGTTTCCCTGGAGGTGATCAGCATTTTAGTTTTCTTTCTGTGGCAGCAAAACGCTTTTCTTCTTAGTATGAGCCAGAGTGGAGAGTCACCCTGAAATTCCTAAGGAAACTTTCTTAGAATAGCAAATCGTCTTCGCATTGTTGAGTGTAGGCACCCTGACAAAGTTGGATGGAGAAAAAATATCTTTAATTTTCCAGGAATAGGATTTAATGAGGCTTTTATTATTTTTTTTTAGAAAATTCATAAAGAAGGTGACCCAGTGTTTTTGGAGAGTTGATAATGGGGTGGGGGAGGCATAGTAATTCTAGATTCTTTATTTGAGGCTTCTGGACTGCTTTCCTTCTCAGACACGTATGCTAAGATTGCTAAGTACTATCAACTGAATCCCACGTTCAGAAAAGTGGAGTCATCCTTTCGTCATGAACCTGGGATTCAACAAGCAGAAATATCATTATTATAGTAGATGAACATCACCAATCAGATTGTGTAGGGTAAACTTCAGTAAAGATACGGTGTGACCATAGGAATCTATGACAATAACAGACTAGTTGGAATGCAGCTTATTCCATGCTTGGCATTAACAGAGGATTCAGTTCTTTGGGTGAAGCATGAAACTGGGGTTCTTGAATAATTTAAGGGTTGGGGTACACATATTAATATTTAGAGGGGAGTATTGGATTTCCTGCTAATAAGGAAAGGGGGTTCCAGTGATTTGTAGGGAAAAATAAAAATACCGTGACTTCATTTGTATTCTCAGTTTGTGGAGACTATTACATTGGTTATATTAGGCTCTATTCTTTTATATTTCCGTTTTCAATGACATGTCTTATTTCCAGTATACTTCGTATCCTCCATCCAAACTTTGAAAATTATACATTGCCTTGCAAGTGGACCAGGTACTTCATGCTGTGTTAAGAGAGCCTGTCATGCAGAATGTCCCTACAGAGCAGCGGTGGGAGGGCTGTGAGGGAGACAGGTGTTCATTTTGAAGACTGTGCATGTGAGTTACTATCATTAGGAAGAAGGAAAATGAAAATAAGACCAAACTCATTTTCACTGACATCGATCTGACCTTCAGTTGGGTGTCCTGAGCACAATTTTCTAAGCAATATGGTGTTTATTATATTAAACAAATTACAAAAATAATACCTTTCACTATAATTGAGACTGATTCTACTTTCATTCTCTTTGTAATTGTGGTACTTTATTTATACATTTAAAATTATGAAAAAAAAATTAAGTGTACCCTGAAATCAGAGAGTACTCAATTTACTTTATTATACTTTGATTAATTCAATTCTGAGTTGCTTTACTAATTATTTGAACTTGTAAATAGAGAAAAAGTTTCACATTCAGAAAAAATGGATTTTCTACCAATTTTGGAGTCATCGTTTGCTTGAGTTGGCATGGGGTAAATTGCTGTAAACCTTTGAAGTAAATCTTCAGAGTGATGAGTAGAGTTTTGCTTGCCAGTTCTCTCCAAAAATTAAATAAATAAATAAAAGTGAAATAAGTAGTTGGAGAATGGACATGAAGTGAAGGAAGATTTTTCCCAATAAAGATGCTTTGGATTTAGGGATTTGGTACATACTGGTCTGGCCATATAACTATTTTGAATTGGAATGTAAACAAGAGTTTTATTTTTTTAACCATGATTTTGTGTGATTAACTCTTTTTCAAGTCATGACTGAGTTACCTGATGGGGAAGATTTTTTTTTAATCGACTATTTTTTAAAGCAGTTTTAATAAGTTCCCAGCAAAATTGAGTAAAAGGTACAGAGATTTCTCGTATACCTCCCGTCCCTACAAACGCACAGGCTCCCCCATTATCAGTATCCCCCATCAGAGTAGTACCTTTGATGAAACTACATGACACATCATAATCATCCAGATTTCCTAGTTTACATCAGGGTTCACTATTGCTTTTGTACATTCTGTGGGTTGGACAAATAATATAACAACATTTATTCACCATTATAATATCATACAAGGTAATTTCACTGCCCTAAAAGTTCTCAGTGTTGCACCTGTACATTCCTCTCCCCACTCCCCCCTCCCAACCTCTGACAATCTCTGATCCTTTTATTGTCTCTGTAGTTTTGTTTTCCAGAAGGTCATATAGTTGGAATGATACAGTATCCTTTTCGGATTGGCTTGTTTCACTTAGTAATAAGCATCTAAGTTTCCTCCATGCTTTTTCATAGCTTGATTGTTCATTTCTTTTTAGTATCGAATAATACTTCATTGTCTGGGTGTACCACAGTTTATCCATGAAATGACTGAAAGACATCTTGGTTGCTTCTAACTTTTGGCAATTATGAATAAAGCTGCTATAAACATTAGTGTGCAGGTTTTGTGTGGACTTAAGTTTTCAATCCATTTGGGTAAATACCAGGGAGACCAATTGTTGGATTGTATGGTAAGAGTATGTTTAGTTTTGTAAAAAACTGCAAAAGTGTCTTCCAAAGTGGCTGTACCATTTTGCATTTCCACCAGCAATGAGATAGAGTTCCTGCTGCTCCAGGTCTTTGCCCACATTTGGCATTGTCAGTGTTTCAGATTTTGGCCGTTTTAATAGGTATGTTGTGCTATCTCATTGTTTTAATTTGCATTTCCCTGATGACAAATGATGTGGGGCATCTTTTTATATGCTTATTTGTCATCTGTATGTCTTTCTTGGTGAGTGTTTGTTAAGATCATTGGACCGTTTTTTAATTGGGCTGTTTGTTTTCATATTGTTGAGTTTTAAGAGGTCTTTGTGTATTTTAGACAGCAGTTTTTATCAGATGTGTTTTGGAAATATTTTCTCCCTGTCCTGTGGCTTGTCTTCTCATTCTTTTGAGAGTACTTTTGCATTGCAGAAGATTTTAATTTCAGGGAAGTCCATATTATCAATCATTTTCTTCCTGGATTATGCCTTTCGTGTTGTATCTAAAAAGTCATTTTCATATCCAAGGCCATCTAGATTTTCTCCAGTGTTGTATTCTAGGAGTTTTATAGTTTTATGTTTTTTGTTTAGGTCTGTGATCCATTTTGAGTTACTTTTTATGAAGGGTATAAAGTTCTGTCTTTAGATTTTTTTTTTTTTTGCACGTGGATATCAACTTGTTCCAGCACCACTTATTGAAAAGATTATCTTGCTCTATTGGTATTGCCTCTGCTCCTTTGTCAGAGATCAGCTAACTGTATTTATGTATGTCTATTTCTGAACTCTCTATTCTGTTCCATTAATTTGTCTATTCTTTCACCAATACCACACTCTTAATTGTTGTAGCTTTGTAATAAGGCTTGAAATGGGGTAGTGTCAGTCCTTCAACTTTGTTCTTCACTGGCTATTCTGGTTTTTTTGTTTTTGTTTTTTGGGGTTTTTTTTTTTGTGCTTACATATCAACTTTAGAATTAGTTTGTCAATATCCACAAAATAACTTACGGAGTTTTTGACTGGGTTTGTGTTGAGTCTATAGATTAAGCTAGAAAAAAAAAATACTATCTTGAGAATATTGTTTTCTTATCCATGAAAACGGAATATCTCTCCATTCATTCAGTTCTTCTTTGATTCCTTTAATCAGAGACTTGTAGTTTACTTCAAATATTTGTTGTACATATTTTGTTATGTTTGGGTTTACCTAAATATTTCATTTTTTGGTGTGTTAATGTAAATGGTATTGTGTTTTTAATGTCAAATTCCACTTGCTGATTGCTGGTATATAGGAAAGCAATTGACTTTCGTATAATAACCTTGTATCCTGCAACCTTTTCATAATTGCTTATTCCAGGAGGGTTTTTTTGCTGATTCTTTTGGATTTTCTATATAGACAGTCATGTCATCTGTGAACAAAGACAGTTTTATTTCTTCCTACCCAGTGTGTACCTCTCCTTTCCTTTCCTTGTCTCATTGTATTAGCTAGGACATTTGGTATAATGTTGAAAAAGAGTGGTGAGAAGAGACATTCTTTCCTTGTTCCTTATCTTAGTGGGAAACCTTCTAGTTTCTCACCATTAAGTATGGTTTAGCTGTAGGTTTTCTATAGATGTTCTTTTCAAGTTGATGATGGGGAGGACTTTTAATGTAATTTTTAAAATATGCTAAGTTAGATAAAGTGTTAATGTTCTATTTTAAAGGTATAAAGATTTTTTCTCTTATAATGGAAGAAATAGGTGCTTATTATACCACTTTACAGCAATAGAAAGACTTAAAAGGAAAAAAGGAAAATCCCCATAAATCATACCTAATTTTTGGATCCAGAATGTTTTCTATTGATGTTCATGTATGCCTATCTATTGGATTATCCATTCACCCACTCACCCATCAATTCATCCATCCATCATCTTTAAAGTGTCTGGTTCTCCCTCTCTTCTTTATAAAAGCGTGCCTCTCTTTCATTAGAATAAACTAGTGTTATGATTTTGCTATCTCTCTTGAGCTCTTTGTATTTGCTGCCATTTTTGGAACAGTTCTTCATTCTCTTTTCAGCTCCATGAGGTGTTACCCTTCTCTTCTGCCAGTTACTGCCTTAAGCTAGTCACCCCGAGGGTGACCTCAGTCCCATGAAGCTATCAGTTTGATGGGATAGAGGAATCTTACTTTCCCTTTCCCCTCTGTCCTTGCAGTCTCCCCCAAGACTGCCAAACTAGACTACAACTACATATATTGTTGATTTTTCTACTCAGGTACTAACATGAAATAACTTTTTTCAGAAAGATTTGTGAATATATTCTTCTGAGGTTTTACATGTCTTTAAATTTTTTTTTTCCTTAATAATAATAATTTAGTTTACAATAAAATTTTGGACTCACAATCCTCCCCCTCCCCCCAGAATTCAGAGTTATTTTCAATTTTTTTTTCTGGTTATATCTCCCATAAGTTTTATTTCTCTATCTTTGTGCTTTGAATTTGGGGAGAATTTTGGCTGTCTTTTCATTAATTCAGTATGCAATTCTGTCCATTATGATATTCACTACTTAATTTTTTTAATTTTAATTTTTGATATACTTTTTAATTTCTTGTTTGCCAAAAGAAGCCAGATTTATTAATACTTTATTAGCGCCTCAAATCCATCTGTCTGTCTGTCTATCTATCTATCTCCCATTGTGATTTTCCTGTATCTCAAATTCTTGTTTATTAGGCAATATTTACTATGATTTCTCAGTTACGTAATCTTCTTTAGAGTGGCCAATTTTCTTCATGTATCTGGTGGTTTTTGCTTGTCTGCTCACCTTCACAAATAAAAATCTATGTTGATCATGTTGATAGCTTCCATGATTCCCCTCAGCACATACATAAATTGTCGTTGAATCCCTCAGCAGGTGTCTCAGGATGGGAGTTCTGTTGTAATGAGGTGAAGTCCTGCACTTTCTAGCACACAGTCATGAGAAACACAGCAGACTCTTGCAGAAATAGATTTCTTCACACAAACTATAATAATTTCGTCATGGTGCTGCTTCCTTGGTTTGCTTATTCTGCAACTATTATGTAGGATCTGCCCAGGCAAGTTATTTGTATATAGTAATGAACTCAGTGAAATTATTCCAGTTTTACTCTTTCATGATTAAAAATGAAACCATTTAAAGCTTCTTTTTTTTTTTTTTCCCTAGAACATTCTTAGCTTTATCTCATAGCTTAGATATTCAGTGCTGATACGATCTATACAATTTGAACTACAGTGATATCATTGACATTATTTACTAGATATCTTTCTTTTTTTTAACATCTTTATTGGAGTATAATTGCTTTACAATGGTGTGTTAGTTTCTGCTTTATAACAAAGTGAATCAGTTATACATATACATATGTTCCCATATCTCTTCCCTCTTGCATCTCCCTCCCTCCCACCCTCCCTATCCCACCCCTCTAAGTGGTCACAAAGCACAGAGCTGATCTCCCTTCCCCCTCCGCATATCCTCAAGTCCATTCTCTAGTAGGTCTGTGTCTTTATTCCCGTCTTGCCACTAGGTTCTTCATGACCTTTTTTTTTTTTCCCTTAAATTCCATATATGTGTTAGCATACTGTATTTGTTTTTCTCTTTCTGACTTACTTCACTCTGTATGACAGACTCTAACTCCATCCACCTCACTACAAATAACTCCATTTCGTTTCTTTTTATGGCTGAGTAATATTCCATTGTATATATGTGCCACATCTTCTTTATCCATTCATCCGATGATGGACATTTAGGTCGCTTCCATGTCCTGGCTATTGTAAATAGAGCTGCAATGAACATTTTGGTACATGACTTTTTGAACTATGGTTTTCTCAGGGTATATGCCCAGTAGATATCCTGCACTAGATACATGAACTTGCTTGGTCCAAGAGTGGTCAAGAGAAAGCTTTTTAAAAATAATTGGTTGCTTTTTAAAATTTATACTTTTGCTATTTGTGTGGTTATTAAATTGTGCTGAACAAATCTGATCCTTTCTAAACAATTATTGTTCTTTAAAGTGCGATAGGTGAATGATAGTGTTTGAAAAGAGGATGCAGTCTAGATGTAAAGGGTATAGAGTTTTATGTGTGTGCACATGTGTATAAAAACAAATAGGCATACTTGAGATGGGTATTTTTATTGTTATTCAGATAGTTTATATCAGGGGTTGGCAAAGTACTGCCGCTGGCCAACTCCAGCTGGCAGCTGTTTTATAAATAGTTTCTTAGATCACAGTCATGCCAATTTGTTTACACATTGTCTATGGGTGCCTTCATACAACAGCAGCAGAGTTGAGCAGTTTCAGTAGAGACCATATAGCCACAAAGTCTAAAGTATTTACTCTCTGGCCCTTTACAGAAAATATTTTCCAACCCTTACTCTATATCTATGCATGATTGGTCTATTTCATCTGTAAACAATGAAAAAAGTGTATTAAATATTCCCATTCATGTTGTATTCTTATCATATTTAATTTTTGCTTAATACATTATTACCCTTTATTGCTTAACATATACAAACATGAAGTCATAATTTCTGATTGTCCCATTAATAATTATAAAGTAGAGATTTATTTTTCATGATTCCTAATATTAGTGTTGAAACTGCTGCTCCTTTTTTGTTTGCATTTGCATGCTATTTTTTTGTTGTTGCTGTAGGTCCTGCTTCCCGCCAAGCTGCAAACATTTTAAGGTACTTTGTTTAGGTATGTATCTATCACCCGGTGTGGTTAACCAGTTGTGGTTACCTCTCACATGAATATGTGTAATGTTTAGATCAGTTTTCTTCCAGCCTGTAGCTTGTCTTTTCATCCTATTAACAGTGTTTTTTGCAGAGCAGAAGTTTTAAATTTTAATAAAATCCAACTTACCATTCTCTTCTTTTACTTATCATGTTTTTGTTGTATCTAGGAAGTCACTGCCAATGCCGAGGTCATCTAGATATTCTCCCATATTATCGTCTAGGAGTTGTATAGTTTTACATTTTACATGCAAGTCTATGATTCATTTTGAGTAAATTTTTGTGAAAGATGTAAGATCTGTGTATACATTCACTTTTTTGCATGTGGATGACCAGTTCCAGTGTCATTTGGAGACCGTCTTTTCTCCACTGAATTGCCTTTGCTCCTCTGTCAAAGATCAGTTGACTATAGTTGTGAACATCTATTTCTGGGCTATTTTGTTCCGTTTATCTATTTGTTTATTCTTTCACCAATACCGCACTCTTGATTTCTGTAGCTTTATAGTAAGGCTATAGTACTTGGGCAGTGTCAGTCCTCCAACTTCGTTCTTCTCCTTCAATCTTGTGTTGGTTAGGCTGGGTCTTCTGCCTCTCCATATAAACTTTAGAGACAGTTTGTCAATATCCACACAATAACTTACTGGGATTTTAATTGCCTCTGTGTTGAAGTCCTTGCCTCTAGGCAGCAATTACTACCTTTGCCCTCCTCCCCTACTGCCCTGTATACATCCCCTCATCTGATGCAATTTTCCACTCTTTTCTTCCCTCTCCAAATCTTCCATCAGGCACTCTGCAACTTCTGGACTGTTATCTGTCAGTGTTCTTATACTCAGAACCTCTTTTTCTGAGCATTCCTTCTACTACTTTGACTGAAGTAGAATAAGGCTGCCCATGAGGACATTACTTTCTTTGCTGCTCTTTCAAAATTAAGCTGATTGTGGGTTTTTGTGATCTGGTTCCCTCTCATCTGAGGGCCAGGAGTTTGGTCAGGTGTCCCCTTGCTCCTCTTTGCTAGTTTCAGATCATTTACATCCTTCCTTCTCTTGGGGAGTGTGGACAGATCTCCTCCTCTTTTGAAGCTCTTATATCATCAAGGTAGGACCTCTTCTTTCCCCCTGGTTTCTGTCTTCTATGAATGAACTTGTCTTTTCTTCATTTCTTTTTACCTCTAGGACCATAGTCTTTCTATCTCAATTCCTGTTGTCAGGGACCTCAGCATCTACATGAATTAATCATCCAACAGTCTCTCAGTTTGTTATCTCTTCAACTCCAGTAATTTATTTGCACCCCAGGCAGAAGCTTTATTCCAGAATTTATCATCATCTAAGACTAGATAACTTCTGAAATTATAACAGTAAACATCTCAATTTCCATCTATAGATTCCTATTTTTCTTGCCTTTAAGAACCCCCATTTATCCCTGTGCTTTTTTTTTTTAACCTCATCAGGGATTCAAGCCAATGATGCCATCACTTTCTCACTGCTAATAAATCTCCCACTTTTCAGCTGTTTGGTCATGAATTGCTTGATTCATTATCATTATTATTAATCTCTTAAAAATTCTGTCATTTTCTTTGTCTTTATCTTCCTCTCTTTTACTCATCCTAGATGAAAATTTTGATCCATATCTTCGAGATCTGCACCTGAGCAGCTGACTCTGGCTGAGGAAAATCACACACATGTGCTCACAAGTTTTATTTTCCCTACATGATCATTAAGTTGAAAGGAGAATTGCCTAGGAGTCCTTCCATGTGCCTCTAATATTTCTTTTTGTCATGGTCCAAAACAACTATCTCAACGCTAATTCTCTTCTCAAGCCATCTCTTCCTCACTCTCAGCTGATGACCTAGCTTCACATTTCAAACCGAAAATTGAAGTCATCAGATGTGAATCGCTTTATCCTTTTTGGTATGGGTGCCCTCTTAATATATACTAGATGACAGCTAGTATTTCTCTCTCAGGTGTAGATGTCTAGGATCAAAAATTTTAAACCTAAGACATGCCTCCATTCACTACTTCCAAGCTGCTTATGTGTTCCATTAACATTCTTTTTGAAATAAGTTCCTGAGAAAGGGGAAAGGAAGTTGAACTTTCCTTGTCCCAACGGTTGCTGCAAATGTTCCAAACTCTCCGTTTAGGAATCTTTTGCCAAAGGAATGGATTTGGACATGGGAGTAATTACAACACAAGAAGCCAAAAAGCACCTGCATGCATGGATAAAACCTGACGCCTGGGGTAGGATGCGGCTTAAGGTCTGCACTATCTTTGTGTGAAGCTTTCTTCTTTACCCACCACAATATACTACACATCAACCCAGTGTCTTTGCTTACCCACCGCAATATACTACACATCAACCCAGTGTCTTTGCAGACTCATATCTCCTACCAAGACTGGCCTTCAGTCATAATGACAACAGAACTGGGCAACTTCTGGCCTCCAGTGGTGATTAGAAGACACTACTCCAGCTGACTTCCCCAAATCTATCGGGAGAAACAGCCACCCGGATTGGGGAAGACTAATGGTCTTCACACCACCCATCCTATATAAACTTGCACCATCGTTTTTTTCTATTTTCAATGGAGAAAGCATCTCTCTACCTTTTAATGACTCCACAATTAGATTCCTTTCCTTCTTGCTCTTCAACAGGCTTCGTCTTTGGCTAGTCACTCTCCACTGCATCATTAAAAGAATATTTATATATATATAAATATATATATACACATATATATAAAACTGAATCACATTGCTGTACACCTAAAACTAACACAACATTGTAAATCAACTATATTTCAATTAAAAAAAAAAAAGTCTTAGCTTCTCTAGTGAATCTTTCCCAATGTCTTAGGAGCATCCTTTAGCCTTTTATATCTGAAAAACAAAAAGAAAAATAATCCCTTGACTCTGTCTCCCACAGGTTTACTCCATTAACTGTCTCATTTCTTGGTTCTCTGTTAATGACTTTTCAAGAGCCATTCTCTCCATTTTTCTTCCATTCTTCAGCGGTCACTGAATGCTCTGTGCGTGTTTTAATTTTGAAGAGTTAAAAAAAAATTCAGAAGGGAATGCCAATACCCAACAACGAGAATTAATAAAAATATTTTATCATGTAAGATCCAATGCCTGGGGGGAAATTTCCTTTGTTACCAAATTGGATTATTAAGTCTCCCTCTCTAAAGGAAGCTTCTATCTTGATTTGGGTGTACCCTTCCACACCACTTTTTAGGTGTGCTTTTTTTCCCCTCTTAATTTGCCTTAATGCTGTCATGTTGTATATGTCTCTCCACAGTTAATTATTTGATTTAGCACATCCATCACCTCATATAATTATTATTTATTCTTTCAGTGGTGTTAATGCTAAAGTTCTACTCTCTTAGTATGTGAATTTTTCTATAGCGTAAACCAAGGAGCAGGATTGCTATGTAGTAGGATATGTTCATTTCAGTTTCACTAGGTTTCTGATTGCTCTCTCAATTCATTTTATAAATTAATATTCATACTACAGAGAGTATGAAAGCTTTGGTTTGCCCTCATCTTGGCTAACACTTTGTAATATCAAACTTATCGAGTTTTGCCAATCATCCGATACCTGTGCATAAGCCTCTCCTTGTTTCACTTCCTACTTTCCTGCAAGGTTACATGTTTTCATATATTTATTGGCTGCGCCTCTGGGATTGTCTGTTCATTCAATTAACTCTTGTTCATTTTTTTTTCTGTTGAATTATTTTTCTTTTAAATATTGATTTTTATGTTTAATGGAAATATTCTCTCCAAATGTGGCCCTTTTCAAACTTTGTGTATGGTATCTTTATATCACAGAAATTTAAAATTCTGATATAATCAGAATTATTGATCTTTTCTGTTCTTTTAATCTGTCTTATTTAAGAAATGCTTACATTTTAAGATGTCCTAAAGACACTTCTTCTACATTTTTTAAGTGTATTACAAGTTTTATTTTATTTATTTATTTTCCACAATTTTTTTTTTAGTTTTTTTTTTTTTTTTTTTTTTTTTCTTTTTGGCTATGCCACATGGCTGTAGGATCTTAGTTCCCTGAGCAGGGATTGAACCCATGCCCCCTGCAGTGGAAGTGCAGAGTCCTAACCACTGGACCACCAGGGAATTCCCTACAAGTTTGATTATATAAATTAGATATTTTATGCACTTGCAATTTATTTTTTGTATGATGTGAAGTATTGCTTTAGATTGTATTTTCCATAAGGAAAGCTAACTGCATCAATATACCTTTTATCGAAGAGTCCATCATTGCACAGGATTTGTATGCCATGCACACCAGGTACTGATTTCCACATGTTCCTGAATGACTTTCTTGTCTCTCTCATTGATTCCCTTTACCTGTCAACTTCTAAGCCTCTGCCTTAATGTTTTAATTACCATAGTTTATAAAGTCTTAAGTCTAATAGGGCAAGCTATCTTGGTTCTTTTTTATTTTTTTATAATCATTTTGGAAAATATTAGATAATTGCTTTTTCCAGTAATTTCAGAAGTGGTTTACTTAGTGACATGAAAAATCACGTTGAGATTTTGATTTAAATAGTCTTGAATATATGGATTATTTTGGGGGAGAACTGACCACTTTAGGATAGTGAGGTTTCCTATCCGTAAACAAATTATACATGCTCATCTGCTTATTTAGATAAATCTTTTTTTATCTCCTTCAACAGCGTTTTATAACTTTCTTAATGTGGATATTATACATTTCTATTAGGTTTCTTTCCATATGCCTTATAATTTAAGTTGCTGTTGCGAATAACACCTTTTTCTATAAAATAAATTGTTGGTGTATAGGATTGACATTTATCTTTGAATGTGGATCTTGAATTCAAATTTTATCAGTTTTTGGATTTTCTATGTAAATTATCAAAATGTTCTGCAGTAATTAGTATCTTTCTTTTCTGGTTCTGCAGAACTCTTCGTAAGATGGTTATCATGCTTCTACTTAACAGCATGCAATGTTGTTGTTTCATGAAATGTCAAAGTGTGCAGAAGGATGTTTATTGGTGCTGAGTAGCCTGAGGATGGACTCTTAGAAGGGGCACAAAGTGTGAAGATATTTGTTTCTTGTCACTGCTTAACCCAGGGCATCTACTGCAAAAGAAGTGGGCAAGGTGACCCTTTGTGTGAATGTTGCTTACTCCGTTGTCCCAGCCACGTTAGTACTTGCTCACTGGGCCTGGAAGTCAATGATTGTTGGTATTTTCTGTCCCCTTTACGGGGGGAGGGTGAAAGTGTATTTGTTTCTTTGAAGGATAGTTTTATAGGAAAAAGTATAAAATCGTTATGGATATTACATGGAAGTTCAAATATGTGTATAAAGGTATGTATGGAAATTGACTAGACTCCCAGCTTTGCCTCCCATATTCATATGCTGTAGGAACGATCTTTAGATATAGACCCCGTCATTCCTATGCAAAACATCTTCCACCAGTGACTTTCCATTGTTCTTCAGTAAATCCAAATGCTTGACCAAGGGACCACAAGGCTCTGCCTGATCTGATCCCCACTACTCTGCTCTGTACCCACCTTAGCACAATGCCTGGTTTACCTCGGGTGTGTTTGGGTGTACACAGTGGTCCTGGAGCAGGAGATGGAGGCTGTGCATGGGCTCAACAACATGCATTTCCCCTCTCCAAGGATGTCACGGCTACTTCCAGTGCTGATGGCCTTACTCTCCAACAGCAGAGACCAATAACGAGCCCGGATAAGCGACACCATTCCCTAGGAGAACCAGCCAGCCGCCTGGCAACAGCTTGATGATAGTGGACTTCATCCTGCAGGGAGTGGCTATTATTTTTCATCCCTGGAATAATCATGTACTTTGGGTATGGAGTTGCCTCCCCTGCCCCACCTGACTGCTATTGGTATGCCAGCCTAACCATCCCTGAGCTCACAGAAAGCCTTCTTCTCTGACATGGTATTCCGTACAATATTGCTTGTGACCAAGGAACTCACTTAAAGCATAAAAAAGTCTATCAGTGGACTCTCACTTACAAAATTCTCTGCTTTTTCCATATATCCTATCACCCCAAAATCATCTGGCCTGACACACATGGAATGGACCATTAAATCTCCAGTTACACTGGTAATTGTGACACAACATTCAAGGATGCAGTATATGGTTTGAATCAGCCATCAGTCTATGGCTTTACTTCTCCAACAGCAAGAAACATGGACCTAGGAATGAAGTGGGAGAAGGGGAAGTGCTCCCTTTCACTATTTGCTGTATTTTTGATACCACTTCTTAACAGTTTTGAACTCTTCTGAAAATGCTTCCAGCAGGGGACTAGTTTGGAAGTTGAGATTGCCCCAGGACATTTTATTTATTTACTTATTTTTTAACTTTTTTTTTTTTGAAACCATCTTTAATGCTCTTTTATTTATATCCTCCTAGTAACTCAAATATATCATGCCATATAGTGTCATATTGAACCATGTGTTTTAAGTTACAATGCTGTTCTGAGCTTCAGAAATGTCCATTTCTTTTTTGCCCCTTGGCAAAATGGGCTTCAAAGCATACAAATTTAGGTGATACTTTATGACAGCATCATTTGAACACAGTACTGGCAACCTGGAAAGAAAAGTCTTAAACCTCCTCCCCATGGAGCCTTAGGGATTTGTGAGGGCACCCAATATCAAAACAGAGTCTCTAAGCGCTTGGTGGAGGTTTGCTTAGCTGTTCCTTTTCATTAACCCCCTGGCCATTTTAAACTCCAGATGTCAGCAAACCAGTGGATCAAGAACTGGCTGGGAATGATTGATTTTGTTTACCAAAGAAGGATTGGTTGTTATTTGTGATCTAATTAGGTTAAGAAGGACTTTGGTTAGAACTGGAGGCTTCCTTGGTGTGCCTCTTAGTAGTCTCATATATTATGGTAAAATTAATGAAAAATTACAAATAACCCCAAATCAGGACCATTGTTTCTTGTTTTTTGTTTTTCAGGGGTTTCGGGGGATCATCATTTCTGCTGGCTAGCTTTTCTTTTTGTTTTTTGAAGTATAGTTGATTTACAACATAGTGTTAATTTCTGCTGTACAGCAAAGTGATTCAGTTATACATATATATGTTCTTTTTTTAATATTCTTTTCCATTATGGTTTATCATAGGATACTGAATAGAGTTCTCTGTGCTATACAGGAGGACCTTGTTGTTTATCCATTCTATATATAATAGCTTACATCTGCTAACCCCAGCCTCTCACTCCATCCCTCCCTCAACTCCCTCCCCCTTGGCAACCACATATCTGTTCTCTATGTCTGTGAGACTGCTTCTGTTTTGTAGATAGGTTCATTTGTGTCACATATTAGATTCCACATATAAGTGGTATCATATGGTATTTGTCTTTCTCTTTCTGATTTACTTTACATAGTATCATAATCTCTAGTTGCATCCATGTTGCTGCAAATGGCATTATTTCATTCTTTTTCATGGCTGAGTAGTATTCCGTTGTATATATATATACCACGTCTTCATTATCCCTCCATCTGTCGATGGACACTTATGTTGTTTCCATGTCTTGGCTATTGTGAATAGTGCTGCTATGAACATAGGGGTACATGTATCTTTTTGAATTACAGTTTTGTCTGGATATATGCCCAGGAGTGGGATCACTGGATCATATGGTAATTTTATTTTAAGTTTTCTGAGGAATCTCCATACTGTTTTCCATAGTGGCTGCACCAACTTACATTCCCACCCACAATGTAGTAGTGTTCCCGTTTCTCCATATCCTCTCTGGCATTTGTTGTTTGTAGACTTTTTTTTTTTTTAAAAGATTGATTGATTGATTGATTGATTGCTATGTTGGGTCTTCGTTTCTGTGCTAGGGCTTTCTCTAGTTGCGGCAAGCGGGGGCCACTCTTCATCGTGGTGTGCGGGCCTCTCACTATCGCGGCCTCTCTTGTTGCGGAGCACAGGCTCCAGACGCACAGGCTCAGTAGTTGTGGCTCACGGGCCTAGTTGCTCCGCGGCATGTGGGATCTTCCCAGACCAGGGCTCGAACCCGTGTCCCCTGCATTAGCAGGCAGATTCTCAACCGCTGTGCCACCAGGGAAGCCCCTGTAGATGTTTTAATGATGGCCATTCTGACTGGTGTGAGGTGGTACCTCATTGTAGTTTTGATTTGCATTTCTCTAATAATTAGAGATGTTGAGCATCTTTTCATGTGCCTATTGGGCATTTGTATTTCTTCTTTGGAGAAATGTCGAATAGGTCTTATGCCTATTTTGGGGGGGTTGTTTGTTTTTTTGTTGTTGAGGACCATTGTGATTTAAGATCTTTCAGGTAACCAGGTGAGGAGCTAGGTGAGGACAAAGGGTACGTGGAATTGATAGTGAAAGAAAGAAATTACAGACATCAACTAAGATTTCATGACTAGTTACGATGAAGAGAACTGCAGCAACTTTGCATATTTTCTTTCTTGCTTGTTGTATAGGTATGTGTAATATATAGCTGTGTATACTCCCTTACATGTAAATATAGACACATTTATAAATATTAATCACTTTCCTCTCTCTTCCTTTCTCCCTATTGTGTTTTATTAAGATTTTTGGTGATGCAGTGTTCATTGCAGCTCTATTTACAATAGCCAGGACATGGAAGCAACCTAAGTGTCCATCGACAGATGAATGGATAAAGAAGATGTGGCACATATATACAATGGAATATTACTCAGCCATAAAAAGAAACGAAATGGAGTTATTTGTAGTGAGGTGGATGGACCTAGAGTCTGTCATACAGAGTGAAGTAAGTCAGAAAGAGAAAAACAAATACCGTATGCTAACACATATATGTGGAATCTAAAAAAAAAAAAAAAAAAAAAATGGTTCTGAAGAACCTAGGGGCAGGACAGGAATAAAGACGCAGACGTAGAGAATGGACTTGAGGACACGGGGAGGGGGAAGGGTAAACTGGGACAAAGTGAGAGAGTGGCACGGACATATATATACTACCAAATGTAAAATAGCTAGCTGGTGGGAAGCAGCCACATAGCACAGGGAGATCAGCTCGGTGCTTTGTGACCACCTAGAGGGGTGGGATAGGGAGGGTGGGAGGGAGACGCAAGAGGGAGGAGATACGGGGATATATGTATACGTATAGCTGATTCCCTTTGTTATAAAGCAGAAACTAACACACCATTGTAAAGCAATTATACTCCAATAAAGATGTTAAAAAAAAAAAAGGCTTTTTGATGATGGTTTACAATTTATTTTTAGACTATAGGATGTTCAAGTGGGACTTTGAGGAGTAAATAAGATTGCCCAGAGGTGGATATTCTGACTGTTGCTCAGACTGGAAATCAATGGTTGTTGGTATTTTCTCTCTCCTCTTTATGGGGAGAGGGTGAGAGTGTATTTGTTTCTTTGAAGGACAGTTTTATAGGGAAAAATATAAAATTCTTAGGGATATTACATGGAAGTTCAAATATGTGTATAAAGGTATGTATGGAAATTGAGCAGATTCTCAGCTTTGCCTCCCATATTCATATGCTGTAGGAATGATCTTTAGATATAGACCCCGTCATTCCTATGCAAATCATTTGCCACCAATGACTTGCCATTGTTTTTCAGTAAATCCCAATTCCTGACCAAGGGGCCACAAGGCTCTGCATGATCTTATCCCCACTACTCTGCTCCGTACCCCCCTTAGCACAATGCCTGGTTTACTTTGGGTGCTTGGATACTGATTAAGTGAAAGTCCCACATCCCTCAGGTCTTTGGAAGTATCTTCCTGGGAGAGCTATAGGACACTGCATCCTTCCATCTTTGAAGGCCCTCCAGCAGAGTATTATCCAGTGCCCCTCTAGGACACATTGAGGATCTCTTGTATTCGCCCCAGCCTCACCTGTATGTTCTGACCTCTTATCTACCCTAAATGTAACTGCTCGTTGAAAAAAAAAAAAAAAAAATGCATCGATAAGATTGAGGTGGGGGGATCCTGTCACCCACTTTCCCCACAGCATCATGTGTTCCTGCCTACTTCTTCCTTAAGAGAATAAACTCTTACCAGCAAACATTCTTTTCCATAAATCATAGGTCACAAAACCTGGCTCACTCGCTCATAAATAGGCCCCCACAAGACATTGCACCATAAAACAAAACAAAACAAAACACAGACCTTTACTGAATAAGTTTTACATATGGAGCTATTTGGCTGAGGCCCAAATCTCCTCTTGTGGCTTTTGACTTGCTCTCTGCTCCCCTAAGGTACTCTCTGAAACTGCTACACCAACATGGACATGGTCATAGTTTGGTTCTGAGGCCACCACCAGGGGTTGGGAGGATCCTGCCAAGTCCTCAAGTTCTGTTATCCAATCCAAAAACATAAGCCCTTTTGTGAATAATTAAGAGTCCACGGCAACGGCCATTCATTTTACTTAAAACAAGTAAATTGCAAATAATCTATTGAGCGAATACAAACGCTATTTCCATATCAAAAGTCATGTCTTTGAGTTTTATGAGGACTCTAAATTCAGTATTCTACCAAGAAATCTGGTCCCCACGCCTGGCAAAGTTGGACAGTTCTTGTAGCACAAGTGCGCTCACCAGTAATTGAAGTTCCTACGTGTCGTGTCAGGTACAAAGCATCAAGACTGTTATGAGTTAGTCGTGCTTTTTAATTACTGCTATTCTTGCTTTTAAATTAAACATGGCTGTTAATTGACCACTGTTACTGTCAGTGTTGCAGGTGGTTTGATTAACTCTATAAAGTATGGTGATACACATTTAAAAACAATAATATGGTTTTCCATTTGTCTAATGACTAGATTTTAAAACTCTGTTTTCACTGTGGTTCATTCAATCACAAGAGATTTCCCTGAGCACCTGTTTTGGGTCAGTCCTGTTCTGAGTGTGGGAATACAGCCCTGAGGAAAGCAGGCCAAAGTCACTGTCCTCAGGGCTCGTACAGGGCTCATCCGTACCCTATCGTTAAAGCAAATGTGTGACAGTCTCTCTTCTAAGATTTGCTTTTATTTTGACTTCGTTTCGATACCTGAGTTTGTTACCAAACATAAGTTCGTGTGCCCGACGTACAGGGAGGCCAAACAAATGGAGAAGCTGGAGTTGGGAACAGAGAGAAAGGTTTATCGCGTGGTCGAACAAGGAGAAGCTCATGCCCCCCCCAAACCCCAAACTCCCAACAGGTTTCAGCAAAGCATTTTAAAAGGCAGGGTGAAGGAGGGGCATCCCAGGGGATGTGATCAACTCATGTACAGTCCTCTGATTGGTTGATGGTGATCAATCCTTAGGCACCAGAAGGTCTAGGGGCTACTTGCTTATGATCATCAAGTAGTTAATTTCTTCCATTTAGTGGTGGTTTTGGCATCTGAAAAACTGAGGAAATATGCATCAGATACTGTTATCTAGGTACATCAGAGGGGAGCTAAAGCAGAGGATTTGAGGGAGAGGTCTGTTCTGGGAAGGCCCCACAGGGTCCTGCTTGGATACTGGTTCTTTTTCAACTGGATAAAAGGATGGTGTAAGTGATGTCCTGGAATTTTTCTCATCAAAGTGAAATACAATCAAAACAGTTTGACACTTCAGCACTAAATGATGTCCAAGTTCCTGTGGTTCCCTTCTTCAGGGATATTGCTCAGGGCACCCTGTTTTGGATAAGATACTAAGACATCATTCTTTCAATGGTCTCAAACTAAACCCCACAAAATCCTGCTTTACTACCTGCCTAAATCTACTAATTTGTATCCAAAGTTCCCTCCATAAATTTAATTAATTCAGCCTAGCCATCACGTGGCCCTATGCCAGCAACTGAACTTCTTAGACTCCCCCTTAAGCCTGCACCACCTCCGTCTCTCCAGGACCAAGCTGGGCTTTTGTTTCCTGCTGGGTACTTTAGCTGAAGCCTCCCTGCATGTTTTCTGGGCAGTGAATACAATTCCAGTATAGGCAAGCCAGCTCCTGGTTGAGCCAATGTGAGTTGCATAGCATGGGAACAGGCTTTATAATCATTACATTCATTGTTCTGAGCTGAACCTCTTATGGGAAGTTGTAATGAGGCTGTCTGAGTCACCGCTACTCTCCAAGTAACAGATACATCTTACACATGAAGAGTTTCCAAAACCACCCCATTGTTCTGTGTATGAGTATGTGTGTTTCAATTCCCGGAATCCGTTTATATTGACTTCGGTGTCATCCCAGGGAAAGAGCACAAGCTTTTAGGCTGGTCATACCTGCTTTCTGTCGAGGATCCAACTCCTCCTGGCTGTTTGATGGGAGGCATTTTTACTCCATCTTCTTTGTCATGTGTAAAGTGAGAAAACTTATGTCTGTGGTGTAGATTTTAAAGTTAAAATCTACAACATAGACATATATGTAGACATATAAACTAGTAAAATTACCAGCACTGAATTGGCCACTTAGTAGATACTCAAAACATATATTAAGTATCCAGTAAGGCGTAGTGTTCTGCCCCTTCGTTTCTGAATCCGAGGAAGCTTCGAATCAGTCCCAGTTATCACGGGGCAGCATTTAAATCTGTCTCTGAATGTGTGTGTTATTTATGACAGATCAGGCAGTGAGAAATGGAAGGATCCTCACAGATTAGCCAGTCTCATGGTTTAATTGGTTTCATGTACAAAATATTTTCTTTAAATAAAAGCTCACTTGGTAGCCCTGATGTGAATAGATGAAAGAGGAACTTTGCTAGTTGTAACAGGAGAGAAAGCCTGGAATTCCGTCTCCCCTCAGATTTGAGCCAGAAGGTCTTCAGTGAACTTCTCTGACTCCATGAAGTCTAATTTGAAAGCTTCTAACCACATTGTCGATTGTAGACAAAAGACTTTCCCAAGATCACCAGCTAGGATTAGGATCTAGGTGGGCAACTCTGGGCCCAAGTTTTTATGTTCGGCTTATCTATTTCATTCAATGAATAAACATTTACGGAGGACAGACCATTGCGCCCGGCACTGTGCCACGTTTTACAATAGTTAAAGGTAATAAAGTCTCAGGCCTGCTCTTGAGCCCGTGAACTAAAAGGGAAGTAGCTGACCACACCCTCAAAGAAATTCAAGGTGGAATCCAAGACATTCTGATAGAGGGAGCACAAAATAACCATGGAGAAGTGAAAAGGGGAGTGATTTGTGATTGTTGACCCATGAAGTTGTGGAGGCCAAGAGTGACTGCTTCTAAAGAGAGCCTTTAAAGAATGGAATAATCACCAGGCAGACATACAGAGAGAACGTGCCGAGAGAAAGATAGAGGAGGCACAAAGGCATAGAATCAGGAAAGCGTCTTCTAGGAATAATGAATGTTTCTAGTTTGCTGGACCATAATTACACAAGGGGAAGTGGCGAGGCCTAAGAATTTTATCTTAATTTTGTTCAGTGTTAGGTTGGGTCTTGAATGCCCAGCCAAGAGGCTTGGACTTGATCCTGCAGGCAGTGAAGAGCCATTGAGAGATTGTGAGGATTTGAAGGAAATATTTGGAGCTGTGTTTCAGGAAGATTGTTCTGATGCTAATTTGGAGCAAAATCTGCATTTAACAACCTAAAAATAATTTTGATGACTCTGTTATTTTAATACATCTATCCTAAGGAGTTAAATTCTCAGCAGTTCATATTTCCTGTTCTCTCTTCCACCTAATCACTAAGGATGTATTTTTTTAAAAGTCTGGGGAGAAGAGAAATACACTACTATTTATTGAGTACTTCCTACCTAATAAATATTATTCATTCTTCATACCTGTGATCTCTCAATGTGGGACTTATACCCCTGGTGTTCAGACAAGGAAACTAGTAATGAAATACCTTGTCCAAGTCACACAGTTAGTAAGGGATAAAGGTGAGAGCCTGACTCAGGTCTGTAGACTCTAAAATGTGTGCTTCTGCTCTCTCTGAGTCTCTAGAACAGAATTAAGCAATCAGAATCACAGCTGTCTCAAGCAGTGTCTGGAAGCTAAGAGTGACCTAGAGGCAGGGCACAGATTTTCTCTTCATAAGGAAAGTGTTTCTTTAACAGAATTCCCAACAGCGTTAGTCACTGAAGATTCGCTCCCTTCAAATCCTGTTGTGAGGTTGCATTAAGACCTGGGAACTTGTGCAAGGCCCTGAGGATAACAAGCAAAATAAATGGAGCTAAAATCAGGGGAGGCTTGGGGAAAAAGACAAAAGAACCTTCTGGGAAACGGCATGCCTGAAGACTAGCGCCCTAACTGGTGAATGCTTTGAAAAAAACATTTGCTGTTACTTGAGTCTGGGCCACAGGGTCTTCTGCTAACATGGTCTGAATGCGTCTGTTCAGGGAAGAGTTCACGCATGCGCAGGGAGGAAGTTCGCTTGGACTTACCGTCCAGGAAAAGAGAAACATACAATCTCATGATCCATTGTCACTTCTTCCTCATCTTATTCACCTCTCTTGCAAACACAATTTCATCTGTATAGATGACTCGAAACACTGAAATGGAAAATTCTTCACCCCATATAGAATACTCTCACTATATTAGCGTGGGATAGTCATGAGACCAGGAGCTATCTATTTTGATTGCCTGAGTTCAAATATTGGTTCTCATACTTACTTGTTAGATGATTTGGGGCTTACTCATAAACTTCGTTAGTCCTCAGTTTCCTCATCTGTGAAATGGAATGCTAAAACTGTTTACCTCATAGAGTAGAATAAGTTAATACATGTAAAAGCACTTAAAAGAATGGCGGGCACATAGTATGCACTACATAATAAAAACTTTTCTATTGTTTTAATATTATTATTGCCACTAATGATGTTATGATAATGATGATATATTCTCCTGCCTAGAACACTACTGTACAAAACAGATACTAAATGATACTTGTTGAGTGAATAAATGGAGTAATGAAAATTCTACCAAAGTAATTTCTACCAGAAATTTAATTAATTATTATCAAAATAATATCAAGCCACAAAGATCTCAGGATTGACTGTTCACTGAGGCAAAGATAAGCATTCCGTATATTAGGATTCTTGGTACTCAAGAGGACAGGTGATTAGGGCTTCATATTCTTTAGACCTTTAAGTATAGAGGACCTAAATAAAAAGTGATGTTTGGGGTAAACACCACAAATAATGTTGCATTCTGTACAACACCTGAAGATTTCCTATAATGACCAAAAAAAAAAAATATATATATATATATATATATATATACCCATATTAAAATATATATATATATATATATAAATATGTATATAACTGATTTAGCACTGTTAGTTAGCAACAAAATTCTTTATGGTGCAAAATTTTATTTTATTTTTTAATTTTTTTGTTGGAGTATAGTTGATTTACAGTGTTGTGTTACTTTGTGCTGCTGTACAGCAAAGTGAATCAGTTATACATAAACACATATCCACACTTTTTTAGATTATTTTCCCATATAGGTCATTACAGAGTATTGAGTAGAGTTCCCTGTGCTATACAGTAGATCCTTATTAGTTATCTATTTTATATATCGTAGTGTGTATATGTCAATCCCGATCGCCCAATTTATCCCTCCCCCCTGCTTTCCCCCGGTAACCATAAGATTTTTTTCTACATCTTTTAACTCTATTTCTATTTTGTAAATAAGTTCATTTGTACCATTTTTTAGATTCCACATATAAGCGATATCATACATTTGTCCTTCTCTGACTTACTTCACTCACTATGACAATCTCTAGGTCCAACCATGTTGCTGCAAATGGTATTATTTGGTTCTTTTTTTATGGCTGAGTAATATTCCATTGCATATATGTACCACATCTTCTTTATCCATTCCTATGTTGATGGACATTTAGGTTGCTTCTGTGCCCTGGCTATTGTAAACAGTGCTGCAGTGAATATTGGGGTGCATGTATCTTTTTGAATTATGGTTTCCTCTGGGTATATGCCCAGGAGTGGGATTGCTGGATCATATGGTAGCTCTCATTTTTAGTTTTTTGAGGAACCTCCATACTGTTCTCCATAGTGACTGTACCAATTTACATTCCCACCAGCAGTGTAGAAGGGTTCCCTTTTCTCCACACCCTCTCCAGCATTTATTGTTTATAGATTTTTTGATGATGGCCATTCTGACCAGTGTGAGGTGATACCTCATTGTACTTTTGATTTGCATTTCTCTAATAGTTAGCAATGTTGAGCATCTTTTTGGCCATCTGTATGTCTTCTTTGGAGAAATGTCTATTTAGGTCTTCCACCCATTTTTTGGGTTGTTTATTTTTTTATTATTGAGCTGCATGAGCTGTTTGTATATTTTGGAGATTAATCCCTTGTCAGTCACATTGTTTGTAAATATTTTCTCCCATTCTGTGGGTTGTCTTTTCATTTTGTTTATGGTTTCCTTTGCTGTGCAGAAGCTTTCAAGTTTCATTAGGTCCCATTTGTTTATTTTTGTTTTTATTTCCATTACTCTAGGAGATGGGTCAAAAAAGATCTTGCTACAATTTATGTCAGAGAGAGAGTGTTCTGCCTGTGTTTTCCTCTAAGAGTTTTATAGTATCTGGCCTTATATTTAGGTCTTTAATCCATTTCGAATTTCTTTTTTTTTTTTAACATCTTTATTGGAGTATAATTGCTTTACATTGTTGTGTTAGTTTCTGCTGTATAACAAAGTGAATCAGCTATACGTATACATATATCCCCATATCCCCTCTCTCTTGCGTCTTCCTCCCACCCTTCCTATCCCACCCCTCTAGGTGGTCACAAAGCACTGAGCTGATCTCTCTGTGCTATGAGGCTGCTTCCCACTAGCTATCTATTTTACATTTGGAGATGAATATATGTCAGTGCCACTCTCTCACTTTGTCCCAGCTTACCCTTCCCCCTCCCCGTGTCCTCAAGTCCATTCTCTATTTTTGGTTTTAGGGAGTGTTCTAATTTCATTCTTCTACAGGTAGCTATTCAGTTTTCCATGCACCATTTATTGAATAGACTGTCTTTTCTCCACTTTATATTCTTGCCTTCTTTGTCATAGATTAGTTGACCGTGGGTACATGGGTTTATCTCTGGACTTTCTATCCTGTTCCACTGATCTATATTTCTGTTTTTGTGCCAGTAGCATACTGTTTTGAGCACTGTAGCTTTGTAGCAATAGTATAGTCTGAAGTCAGGGACCCTGATTCCTCCAGCTCCATTTTTCTTTCTCAAGATTGCTTTGGCTATTCAGGGACTTTTGTGTTTCCATACAAATTGTAAAAATTTTTGTTCTAATTCTGTGAAAAATGCCATTGGTAATTTCATAGGGATTGCATTGAATCTGTAGATTGCTTTGGGTAGTATAGTCATCTTGATAATACTGATTCTTCCAATCCAAGAACATGGTATATCTCTCCATCTGTTTATGTCATCTTTGATTTCTTTCATCACTATCTTACAGTTTTCTGAGTACAGGTCTCTTGCCTCCTAAGGTAGGTTTATTCCTAGGTATTTTATTCTTTTTGATGTGATGGTAAATGGGATTGTTTCCTTAATTTTTTCTGATCTTTCGTTGTTAGTGTTTAGGAATGCAAGAGGTTTCTGTTCATTAATTTTGTATCCTGCAACTTTAACAAATTCATTGATAAGATCTAGTAGTTTTCTGGCAGCATCTTTAGGATTTTCTATGTATAGTATCATGTCGTCTGAAAACAGTGACAGCTTTACTTCTTCTTTTCCAATTTGGATTCCTTTTATTTCTTTTTCTTCTCTGATTGCTGTGGCTAGAACTTCCAAAGCTGTGTTGAATAAGAGTGGTGAGAGTGGACATCCTTGTCTTGTTCCTGATCTTAGAGGAAATGCTTTCAGTTTTTCACCATTGAGAATGATGTTTGCTGTGGGTTTGTCATATATGACCTTTATTATGTTGTAGGCTCCCTCTGTGCCCTCTTTCTGGAGAGTTTTGATCATAAGTAGGTGTTGAATTTTGTCAAAAGCTTTTTCTGCATCTATTGAGATGATCATATGGTTTTTTTATCCTTCAGTTTGTTAATATGGTGTATCACATTGATTGATTTGCATATATTGAAGAATCCTTGCATCCCTGGGATAAATCCCACTTGATCATGGTATTTGATCCTTTTAATGTGTTGTTGGATTCAGTTTGCTAGTATTTTTGTTGAGGATTTTTGCGTCTATGTTCATCAGTGATGTTGGCCTGTAATTTTCTTTTTTTGTGATATCTTTGTCTGGTTTTGGTTATCAAGGTAATGGTGGCCTTGTAGAATGAGAATGGGAGTGTTCCTTCCTCTGCAATTTTTTGGAAGAGTTTCAGAAGGATAGGTGTTAACTCTTCTTTAAAAGTTTGATGGAATTTGCCTGTGAAGCCATCTGGTTCTGGACTTTTGTTTGTTGGAAGTTTTTAAATCACAGTTTCAATTTCAGTAGTTGTGATTGGTCTGTTCATATTTTCTATTTCTTCCTTGTTCAGTCTTGGAAGGTTGTATCTTTCTAAGAATTTGTTCATTTCATCTAGGTTGTCCATTTTATTGGTGTATAGTTGCTTGTAGTAGTCTCTTATGATCCTTTATATTTCTGTGGTATCAGTTTTAACTTCTTTTTCATTTCTAATTTTATTGATATGAGTCCTCTCCCTTTTTTCCTTCATGAGTCTGGCCAGAGGTTTATCAATTTTGTTTATCTTCTCAAAGAACCAGCTTTTAATTTCATTGATCTTTGCTATTGTTTTCTTTGTCTCTATTTCATTGATTTCTACTCTGATCTTTATGATTTATTTCCTTCTACTAACTTCGGGTTTTGTTTGTTCTTTCGCTGTTTGCTTAAGGTGTAAAGCTAGGTTGTTTGAGATTTTTCTTGTTTCCTGAGGTAAGATTGTATTGGTATAAACTTCCCTCTTAGAACTGCTTTTGCTGCATCCCACAGGTTTTGGATCGTTGTGCTTTCATTTTTATTTATCTCTAGGTATTTTTTGATTTCCTCTTTGATTTATTCAGTGATCCATTGGTTGTTTAGTAACATATTGTTTAGGCTCCGTGTGTTTGTGCTTTTTACATTTTTTTTTCCCTGTAATTGATTTCTTATCTCAGTTTTGAGGTCAGAAAAGGTGCTTGATATGATTTCAATTTTCTTAAATTTACCAAGGCTTGATTTGTGACCAACGAAGTGATCTATCCTGGAGAATGTTCCATGTGCACTTGATAAGAAAGTGTATTCTGCTGCTTTCAGATAGAATGTCCTATATGTATCAATTAAGTTTATCTGGTCTAATGTGTCATTTAAGGCTTGTGTTTCCTTATTGATTTTCTGGATGATCTGTCCATTGGTGTAAGTGGGGTGTTAAAGTCCCCCACTATTATTATGTTACTGTTGATTTCCCCTTTTATGGCTGTTAACATTTGCCTTACATATTGAGGTGCTCCTATGTTGGGTGCATATATATTTACAATTGTTATATCTTCTTATTGGATTGATCCCTTGATTATTCTGTAGTGTCCTTCCTTTTCTCTTGTAACAGTCTTTATTTTAAAGTCTATTTTGTATAATACGAGTATTGCTATTCCAGCTTTCTTTTGGTTTTCGTTTGCATGGAATACCTTTTTCCATCCCCTCACTTTCTGTCTGTATGTGTCCCTAGATCTGAAGTGGGTCTCTTGTAGACAGCGTATATACAGGCCTTGTTTTTGTATCCACTCAGCCAGTGTGTGTTTTGGTTGGAGCATTTAATCCATTTACATTTAAGGTAATTATTGACATGTATGTTCCTATTGACATTTTCTTAATTGTTTTGGATTTGTTTTTGTAGGTGTTTTTTCTTCCCTTCCTCTTTTGTTCTCTTCTCTTTTGATTTGATAAGTATCTTTGGTGTTGTGTTTAACAAAATTCTTAAAAAGCTTTCTTTTTTTGATCCTTTGATCCAGTTATTCCACTTACGAGAGAAAATACATAGTCACAAACAAAAAGTTTTATGCACAAAGATGTTCACCATATTATTTATAATAGCAAAAAAAAATCTTCAATTAGTTAAACATCTAAATATAGCAAAATGAATAAACAAATTGGCAAACATTCCATGAAAAGCATATTAGCCAGACTTTTAAAATTTCATATGCTCAGAATGTTGTTCACTTTACCCAAAGTTCTCTTAGAAGAAGAAATTTGTAGCAGTATGTAGGAATGATTGGCCATTTGGGTGTGGGGGGTGGGTGTGGGGAGAGAATAAGAAAAAAACGCACATCTAGAACATGTTTTGCTTAACCTAGGGTCTATGAACAGATCTAGACAGTCAATGAGCCTTCTGAATTTTATGCAAAATTCTGTTTGTATGGATAGGGTCTGTGGTATATAGCAAATTTTATGTGCACGTCCATGACCGCTCCACAAGGTAAGCACTGGTGTTTGGGAGAACTTCTAAGTCCATACTGATGTACTGTGAGTAGATTAGCTATAGACCCATGTACCAAGAGATGACAAAATATATCTGATATCAGATCTATAGGCATGTCACTCAAAGACTCATAGGGATGGGCAAACTATTGCCCATGGGCCAAACCTGACCATGTTTATTTTTGTATGGCCCATAGCTAGAACTTTAAAAACTATTTTTAAAGACTTATCGGCAGGGGTTGGGGGGTAGGGATAAGGAAGAAAGGTATGAGGCAGAGATCACGTGTGGCCTGCAAAACTTAAATATTTATTCTGATCCCTTACAGTTTGCCAACCTCTGTAATTAGAACACTGCCAAGTTGCGGAAGAATTTCAATAGACAATCTCAAATCTGTCCTTCAGTTTTCCACAGAAAGTGAAATTTAACATAATTTTTCTCAAAATCATTTGAAATAGTTGAGTGATTGGTGAATGGCGTTAAAGACTACTGAACTGAATTGTCTGAAGTTGAATTTTCCCAACATTAAGTTCATTGAATCTTAGATTGGAAAACAAAAGGGAGATAATAAAGAGTATTCATTCTTTACGCAAATAGGAATCTATGTACAACCAAACTGAGTCTTTGGTGTAGATCTACTAGAACCTTCATTAGGTAAGAATGTTGAAGGCTAGCGATTATGTATATTTGAAAAAATTAAAAATTTTATTTATATTTAAGTATTGCATAATGCAGACTAATTTAGGACTTAGCAAGGGATTTGAGCCTCATAAAATATCTGGAAGTACTTTGGCATTCTAGTTCCATAGATTGCTATTAGTGCTTCTTTACACTAAAGAGGCCTGTCCTGGTTTTTGGGTCAGGGTTTAGTTTGGCTCACATATCTTATTTGATAGGCCTTCACGGATTCACTCAAATTAATGAGTCTTTCCTGTATTTGGGTAATGAAAGGCCTTTGCAAAGCGTATGCGTTCTGCTCCACTTGTCAGGTGTGACCAGAAGATTCCTAACAGTTTCAGGAGGGAAAAGAACATCATTTGATGGTCCAATTTGGAGGGTATTTTAGGAGAAGGTAGTCTAGCAGAGCACCGTGGAAATCTTTGAGACTGCCACAAACCAAGGGTTTTTCTGGGGTCTTTGTTGATTTATGGGTGAGCCAGCGTGAAGCAGTGGAAAGAAGATCAGAAGACCCATACTCAGCTCTCTATTTGTGTGAACTTGAGTGAATCACTTTATTTCCTTGGGCCTCAGTTTCCTTAAACATAAATTGAGAGGTGTGTTGGGTGGGGCTAAGTGATTTAACATGATCTCTACCCCTAGGTTCCTTGTTGCATGGTTATGGCACTGTTCTGAGACCATCCTTGGATCTCATAGTAATCCAGGCCCTGACTCCTGCTTTTCTCTGGCTCCAGGCCAGGTCTGAGCTCTACCTATTGGTCACTAGGAATCAAGGATTCCATCTATACATCAGTGCTGTGGTATTTCTTCAACAGGCTGGCCTTCCCCACACCAACCCTAGAGAATGTTGTGTATATAGCTCTACTCCATGATCTCTCTCCACTTCACTCCACTCCAGCCCACATCCATTCTCTATTTAGACTTTTCCTGAATTCTACAGATGTTAAACATAGGATTGATCATTCATTTATTCAGTCTAATATTTTTAAAATTCCAAATAATCAGAACAATTTAACCAACATTCATTTTTGTCTCAATAGCTATGTACCAGGCTTCTGAAGACTTGAGGTCCATCCTCATGCTGGCCTCAGGAATAACAGAACCCATATCAACTTTTTTTTTTTTCTTATTTTTTTAATTGAAGTATAGTTGATTTACAATATTGTGTTTATTTCTGCTATACAACAAAGTGATTCAGTTATACATATGTATATATCCTTTTGAAAATATTCTTTTCCATTATGGTTTATCATAGGATATATTGAATATAGTTCCCTGTGCTATATAATAGGACCTTGTTGTTTATCCATTCTATATATAATAGCTTACATCTGCTAGCCCCAGCCTCCCACTCCATCCCTCCCCCAGCCCCCTCCCCCTTGGCAACCACAAGTCTGTTCTCTATGTCTGTGACTGTGTTTCTGTTTCATAGATAGGTTCATTTGTGTCATATTTTAGATTCCTCATATAAGTGATGTCATATGGTATTTGTCTTTCTCTTTCTGATTTACTTCATTTAGTATGATAATCTCTAGTTTTATCCATGTTGCTGCAAATGGCATTATTTCATTCTTCTTATGGCTGAGTAGTATTCCATTGTGTAATATACCACGTCTTTCTTATCCATTCGTCTGTCAATAGACATTGAGGTCATTTCCATGTCTTGGCTATTGTGAGTAGTGCTGGTATGAACGTAGAGGTGCACATATCTCTTTGAATTAGAGTTTTTGTCTGGATATATGCCCAGGAGTACGATCACTGGATTATATGGTAATTCTATTTTTAGTTTTCTGAGGAACTACCATACTGTTTTCCACAGTGGCTGTACCAACTTACATTCCCACCAACAGTGTAGGAGGGTTCCCTTTCCTCCACACCCTCTCCAGTGTTTGTTATTTGTAGGCTTTTTAATGACGGCCATTCTGACTGGTGTGAGGTGATACCTCATTGTAGTCTTGATTTGCATTTCTCTAATGATTAGAGTTGTTGAGCATCTTTTCATGTGCCTACTGGCCATCTGTATTTCTTCTTTGGAAAAAAATGTCTATTTAGGTCTTTTGCCCATTTTTCAATTGGGTTGTTTTTTGTTGTTTAGTTGTATGAACTGTTTGTATATTTTGGAAATTAAGCCCTTGTCGGTTGCATCATTTGCAAATATTTTCTCCCATTCTGTAGGGTTGTTTTTGTTTTGTTTATGGTATGTCCTTTGCTGTGCAAAAGCTTTTAAGTTTATTTAGGTCCCATTTGTTTATGTTTTTTGTTTTTATTTCCATTGCTTTGGGAGACTGACCTAAGAAAACATTGGTATGATTTATGACAGAATATTTTGCCTATGATCTCTTCTAGGAGTTTTATGGTGTTGTGTCTTATGTTTAAGTCTTTAAGTCGTTTTGAGTTTATTCTTGTGTATGGTGAAAAGGGTGTGTTCTAACCTCGCTGATTCACACGTGGTTGTCCAACTTTCCCAACACCACTTACTAAAGAGACTTTTCCCCACTGTATATTCTCGCCTCCTTTGTCGAAGATTAATTAACCATAGGTGTGTGGGTTTATTTCTGGGCTCTCTGTTCTGTTCCATTGATCCATATGTCTGTTTGTTTTGCTGGTTTGATTACTGTAGCCTTGTTGTACTGTCTGAAGCCTAGGAGGGTTATGCCTTCTGCTTTGCTTCTTTTTCTTTAGGATTGCTTTGGCAGTTCTGGGTCTTTTATGGTTCCATATGCATTTCAGGGTTATTTCTAGTTCTGTGAACAATGTCATGGGTAATTTGATAGGGATCACATTAAATCTGTAGATTGCTTTGGGTAGTATGGCCATTTTAACAATATTTATTAATTCTTCCCATCCAAGAGTGTGAGAACCCATCTCAATTTACTGCCCTAGCCAACCAGACACACTGCACCAGGTGGAATTCTCTCACCTCACACTGAATTAGCATTGTATCAAAGTAACTTTACACCAAAATATTGTTTCAAACCTTGGGATTAGTTACTCTACCCCATGACTGTCAGGTTACTCCACATACTGTTGGTCTAAATACTTTCTCTTCACGTTGTTCTGTACTACCCTAAACCCCCTTCTTGGGTTCTTTCTGCTGTTTCATTCAAATCTGCATTTTTTTTCTGGTGAACATGCTTGCCTACACATGGAAATACTTGGCTGTGCATTTCCTCTGTTCTAACCACAACTTGGCTTGGCCCTGAGAAGTCCCCTTCCCATGTGTCCCTAACAAAGGACCACTAGTCAGTATCCTTCCCTCACCCCGTATTGCTCCAGATCTTTTCATCTTTATGTGAAGCCCTGTCAGTCAGTCATAATTGGAAATCATACATTTACCTCCACACAGATCACATGAAGTAACAATTGAAGTTTTTTGCTTTTAACTGGGGAGTCACACTGATGATTATCACTGTTTTACCAAAAAGCTCAGATGAACAATTCAATATCTCTTTGTCAACACAAATACAGAGGAATAGAATCATTACATAAATAATGAAGTTTGCTTGGCAAAACTTTAAAAACAAAGAAATTCTTAGAGGAACAATTTAACAAAAAAGGTTCCTAGTGGTGAAAAGTTGGAAACCAGAAACTTCAATTGCAGCATATTTACTTCTTCCAAGACCCCCCTAGGCAGAATGCTTGAACATTAGAAGGGCTGCCAGGAAGTTTGGGCGGGAGCCAAGCAGGCAGCCAAGCTGAGATGCTAGGCCGGGAAAGATATCAATCAGGTCAAACCCGCCCGGCCTGGTTTATGACTTCTGGAAACCTCCAAGGTTTATACACACTAGCCCTCAGCTACAACCATCCCACTTTTCCTTGCCTGTAAATTTGAGAGTTAGTTGGTGAAACTGTAACACTTATTTAAAGTAACTCAGTCACTTTACAGATGAGGAATCTGATGCGTGAGGAGGAATGACTTGTTCAATGTCACAGAGTCAGGAGAGGAACTAAAATTCAAGTCACTTGTTGTCTCACTTGTTTCTGTTACACAACATGATAATGGGGTGAAACAGAAATTTTAAAAATACCACCAGGGAAGAAACCAAAATGAATTTACTTAATAATTAAAGAATGATAAATATATAAAAATATATAAATAACAGTATATAAAATAACAGTAAATTTACTAAAAATAAGATTCACTGCAAAGATAAATAAATATAATAAAATACCTCGGGCTGAGACTATCTAGTAAGAAATGTTTCTTCCTGTTTGTGTTTACTTACTGTATAAGATGAGCACCTACAAATACTAAGCCTTCACAACAGGAGACCATCCACATTAAATCTACATGTCCAGTTGTTTAATCAGTCATTGTGAATAATTGAATCCACTGATTTCCTTTTCTTGCGAATATTTTTTGAAATGCCTAGTTGTTTATTGTGCTATAGATGTAGAGTTCTTAACGTATACTTCAGTTAGGTATATCAAGATGTTAGATGAAGAGCTAGAACTTAGGAAAGCATATATATATATATATATATATATATATATATATATATATATATATATATATTTTTTTTTTTTTTTTTTTTTTTTTTTTAAAAAGCAATCATCCTGGTCTCAAACAGCTCTCAGTCAGGTGTGGGAGAGACACTAAACAGATCATTCCAGGATAAGGCCATCATTCCTGGGAGGGTGTTGCGTAGAGGACATAGAACGTGAACGGCTGTGGTTGTGCATGTGAGAACAGATGACATCAAGGTGGAAAAAGGAATTTAATTACAACCTGCCTTTCAAGATTCCGAAATGTAGATACTATGAAGTAGATCTTCCCCAGAGCACCCGAAAAGGGAGAAAAGGCTCACAGGTGTATCATATCACGGGATCACCACGGTGGAATTCAGGAAGGAGATGACTTCAATTAACGTTCGTGATTCGCTTTCCCAGCCTTTTGGGAAGAGTGGCAGTGGATGAGCTGACCACGCTTGTGTGTCTGTGAGGGGGATACGAGCTCTGTTGTTGGCACTTGCGACGTGGAGGTTGAATCAGGACGTGCAGTAACTTTGTGCTCATGAGCTCCCAGCAGCCTGACAAAGTGGAAAGAACGGGATTTAGAGCCAAGAAATGTGCTACTAAAATAGTAGTCTTTCGACGTGAAGCTCATTATCATACTTACCCAAGCTTCAGTTTCTTCATCTTTAAAGTAAGGAGAGCCAGAGCCACTGTGCAGGATTTCCAGAGGATAAACACAAACGGGATCATATATGAAAGGCATTTGGCACTTAAGGGGGGGCCACTCATCATTCTCCTGCCCTCTTCTCTCGCTGCTGGGTCCATTAAAGGACCTCCCCAGCAGGACACCCTATTCCCTGTATCACCCAGAACATCCCGTTCACCACAGCCAGTGCCCCTCAGCCCGTGCTTTCGTACCTGCCACTACTCTGATTTAAAAAAAAAAGAAAAGGCAACTTGTCAAATGCTGCCTTTACCTGGAGAACCGGGTGTAAACTTTTCTGAAAGCACTCAAGGCCTTGCCTAACATGCCTTTCCAACCCCTTTTTCATTCCTCCCAGACCTACCTGGGGACATGTGGGTGGGCATGCGGCAGCCTTGCCACCTAGAACGCCCTTGTTTTTCTCCTCTACCCCTTCAACGCCTACAGATTTCCTTAAAGTTCAGCTTATACACTCACTGCCTTCTCGAACATCCCCAGGTAATGTTGGCTCATACTTGTAGCACCCTCTTTGGAAATATGGCATGTATTGGCCATGCCATTAATTTAGCAGATTCTTTTTTATAGCCAAATAATTCTCAGTTCTTTAATGTGTTAAGCCTTTGTGGTAGGTGCCTTAAGTACTTCTGGATTGTTCCACATGTGAGGTCTCTTCTCCTCAATTAGACAAGTTTCTCAAGGGCAGGATAACGCCACTTATCACATATGTTTAATATTATCCAGAGGATGTATGAAGTGGCATGGTCTAGAGAGAAGAACAAACAGTATTTTCTTTGAAAGAGGAGGCGCTTAGGTTTTGAGTACACGGGTTATATTTAATTTAAATGATTAATATAAATAAATAAAAGCATGAATATTCTCACCTCCAGCTTCTTGGGGATAAAATATATAGGTCAACCCTAAAAGATACAAATCTCTTATCTGCTGGTTCCTTAGTCACCACCTTCCATTCCAGATGAATGTGCATAGCCTGAAGATGGAAAGAAAAAAACCCAGGTGGCAATTTAGTAAAGTTTTGACAAGCAGGTGTGCTCGCCACCCTTGTCACTTCCCAGCACAGCATGAGGTCACCTGAGCAATGGACTTGAAACACAATTGAAACAAACAAGAGTAGATGGTGAATTTCTAGCCTGACTGCTCTTAAACCTATTCTTTCTTGGCCTCCCTTTGAAGTTCTGCAAAAATAAGGCTGATGAAGGGATTCTTTCATGTTCCCCAGGCCTCATGAAACCTATCCTAACACCTCCCACATTCTGTGCCTTTTCAGAACCTGGCTAAGGAAAGCAAACACAGACGCATGCCCCCCTAGCGTCCTCCATCATCGCTGTGTGGGCCTTTCATTTCACAGTCCTCTTGAAAGTGTTATTTGTGAAGCTTAAAATATGCAGGCTTTCAGGGGGAGGAGACAGTTGCTCTGGAGAAAATAACACACCAGGATAAACCACATCACCTTGTTTCTTCTGGGACACATTTTGTTCTGGGAAAATGTCCTAATAGACTCTGAGTTCAGTGTTACTGCATATCACAGCACTGTGCCTGGGAAAATACAATGATATTTTGTTTGATGATACTGTAGTGAAATACTAGCTCTTCAGTACCATAAGCAGCGGACTGATGTGCAACATCTATTAGAAATACTGAGCATTGAATATCTAATGTGTCAAACAGCTCTGTGTACAAGATTGGTTTCAGGGAGGGGAGGCAGATTTCATAAACGAAGGTGTGATACAAATTTTAGCACAATGCCAGCTGCTTTTTTATTCCAAAACGAAAAACAGAGGTGCAGCTTGCTGGGGAGACAGTACAATACAGTGTACAAAGCACAGTCTTGGGTCACAAAGACCTAAACAGTGGTAAAGGCACCATGATTTATGTGTTCTACACCTTTGGGTGAGTCACTTAGCTTCTTTGTAGTTTAGTTTCCTGACTTTACACATCGGTGTAATAACTCCTTCATATGATTTTTCTCTTACTTTTTATGGTCAGTATAATAATGTACAGCTCCTGAAATATGCTAAACAGTTAATGGTCATTGTGGTTCTTGTCATTATCATGATGAAGGAAGGATCAACAGATGTTGTGCAGCCTCTGACAGAACTGCTGCCCCAACATCTTTCTTTCTCACCAGCATCAAATCACCTACCCTTACACACAGGGAGAGCAAGACCATGACAGGCCCCTAGCATTCTCATGACTGCTGAAGGCACTCTGACTTTCCCTGAAGTCTGCTGATAAGAAAAATGTAAAGAATGAGAAACATATAAGCTGTTAGGATTTATGGGCTATGAGCATTCATGGTCTCCTCAAGAAATCCATTTCTTTACTTTATAGGCAGTTTTAACTACCAATACAGTGCCCCATAACCAAAACTTTAGACTCCCATCCATCAGAAATTCGAAATTTTTTTCCTTCAACCTTTCTTTGTATATTAATCTTACATTACTGCTGACTTAGTGGTAACACAAATTTATCATCAGACAGTTCTGTCAGTCAGACATCTGACACGGGTCTCACAAAGTGTTTGCAGGGCTACATTCCTTCTAGGGTTAAATCCATTTTCTTGCATTTTAAGTTCTCTAGAAGTCACCCACCTCCCTTGGCTCATGGCTCCCTTCCTCCACCTTCAAAACCAGCAACATTACATCTCTCTGACCCTACTTATGTTGTCACATTGCTTTCTCTGACCCCCTCTTTGCCTCCCTCTTCCACTCTTAAGAACCCTTGTGATTATGTTGGCGCCCACCTGGACGATCCAGGCTAACCACTCTGTTTTAAGGTCAGCTAATTAACAACTTAATTGTATCTGCTGCCTTAATTTCCCTTTGCCATGTAACCTAACATATTCACAGGTTCTAAGTATTTATTAGGATATGGGCATTTTGGGGCTAGCTATATTATTCTGCCTAACTCAGTTTGGCTTTCGATCTTTTTCCAAGAAAAGAAACAACTGCAAAGAACCAAGTTTTGCCATCTACCCTCACAAACAGGGAGAGAAGGCAATCTAAACATTTAAGCACCAATTGTGTCAGTCACTTTACATTTGTTAATTCATTTAAGCCTCAGGACAGAACCCTTAGGTAGGCTAGAAGGACCTGCTTGCCTCTCTCTCCCTATTTCTGTAACCCTAGTGTGGACCTTCATTGCACACATATAAATTCTGAGACTAAAGAAAATGCTATGAAGAACAGAAATCAGAGAGTTTGTGACTGAGGTCAAAAAAGTTTAATTTGATATCCTTTTTCCAGTATTTATAGATCAACATGTATTTGCCTGTTCTAAATACTTCTTATGTATGCTCTTATTTAATTCTTAACCAAAGCTCTGACAGTATTATCTGTATGTTAAAGAAAAAAATTATTTCAACAGTTAGTTAGTTAGTTAGTAAAATTGTTCAAGGACACATACTGGTAATAGGCAGAATTGTAATTTGAACCCAATCTGCACGACTTGACTTGACTTGAAAAATGCATGTGGAGAGAGATCAAGATAGCAGAACAGGAAGACTGTGAGCTCACCTCCTCCCGTAAACACACCAAAATTCCAACTACATCAAGAATAACTTTAACTTTCTCTCTGAACAACCTGAAGACTAGCAGAACAGCTCTTCTACAACCAGTGATACAACACACGTACATACACACACAGACTGGTAGGAGGGGAAGAGAAGTGACCTAATTCGGACCCACACCCCCAGCAGGCAACCCTGAGTAGGAGGGGGATATCACAAGCTCAGAGATCCTCTCTAAAACATGAAGGATTCAAACCCCATATTGGGCAACCCAGCACTGGGGTCCAGCACCAGGGAGATGAGTGCCCTTGGCTGATTTTGAAAACCAGTGGGGCTTACTGGAGGGCTTCAGGAAATTGAGACTGCTCTTAAAGGGCACACAAACACACTTGCTCTCTCCCAGTACCAATGCAGAGGCAGCAGACTGAAAAGTGCGTGGTGCTCTGGCTGGCATACCAAGACTGTCCAGTACACCTCCTAGCCCATATCAGGCCGCTGCTCCAGCCCCACACCCCACCAAGGCAGTGGCTGCCAGCATGCCCCAAGAGAAGCTGTGGTTTGCACCAGGCTCCAGCTCTAGCTCCACCCCCTGCCAAGGCAGGGGTCACCAGCAAGCCCTGGGAGAAGCCCCAGCCTGACCTGGCCTCTGTTTCTAATCCCTGACCCCTTCTTGGATCCAGCTTGCTCACACCCTCCAAGGCAACAACCCTGGCACACCCCCAAAAAAGCCCCAGCCTGTGCTCATTTTAGCTCCAGCTCTCCCAGTAAAGCCACTGGGTGTATGCAGACTGCATACATAAGGGCACTCCTTTGAGACCAGGATGGGTAACTGTTTTGCCTAATTTCATAGAGAAAAACAAAGTCAAAGTCAAACAAACAAAACGAAAAGCAAAGGAAATATGTTCCAAACCAAAGAACAAGATAAAATCTAAGAAAAAAAAAAAAATCTAATGAAACTGAGATAACCAATTTACCTGACAAAGAATTCAAAACAGTAGTCATAAGAGTGCTCACTGAACTCAGAAAAAAATAGAGGAACACAGTGAGAACTTCAAGAAAGAATTAGAAGATGTAAAACAGAACCAATCAAAGCTGAAGAATACAATAACTTAAGTGAAAAACACACTAGAAGGAAGCAACAGCAAATTAGGCAATACAGAAGAACACATACGTAAGTGGCCTGGAAGATAGAATAGAATAGTGGAAATCACACAATCAGAACAGCAAAAAGAACACAAAACAAACGAGGATAGTTTAAGGGACCACTGGGACAACATCAAGTATACTAACATTTGTATTATAGGGATCCCAGAAAGCAGAGAGAAAGGGACCTAAAATGCATTTGATGAAATAATGGCTGAAAATATCCCCTTACCTGAGAAGGAAATGGATATCCAGGTCCAGGAATCACAGAGAGGAGTCCCAACAAGATGAATCTAAGGAGACCCACACCAAGACCTATCATAATTAAAACAGCAAAACTTAAAGAGAAAATTTTAAAGGCAGCAAGAGCAAAACAGAGTCACATAGTAGGGAGCTCCCTTAAGGCTATCAGCTGATTTTTTTTTTTTTTTAGCAGAAATTTTGTAGGACAGAAGGGAGTGGCATGTTATATTTAAAGTTTTGAAAGGGGGGGGGGAACCCAATGATACTCTACCCAGCAAGATTATCATTCAGAATTTAAGGAGAGATAAGCAAAAAATAACAGTTCATCACAACTAAACTGACCTCATAGAAAATGTTAAAGGGTCCTCTTTAAGCAAAAAAGAAAAGGCCAGTAACAAAAATAAAGAAGACATATGAGGTAAAAATCTTTCTGCTAAAGACAAATATATAGAATTGGCAGTGTATCAAACACTTTATAAAGCTAGTGAAAAGGTTAAAAGATAAAAATTGTAAAATCAACTATAAATACAGTAAACAGTTAAGAAATATACATAAAGGTATAAAAATATAATATCAAAAATATAAAATATGGGAGGGAGTAAAAAATGTAGAGCTTTTAGAATGTTTGAACTTAAACAATTATCAGTTAAAAAAAATAGATAGATATTGATAGATATTAACCTCATGGTAACCACAAACCCAAAACCTATAATATAGGCACAAAAACAAAGGTAAAGGAACCCAAACATAACATTAAAGAAAATCATCAAACCACAAGAGACTAAAAGAAGAACTGAGAATAAGTACAGAACAAAACAGAAAACATGTAACAAAATAGCAACAAGTACATACCTATCAATAATCACTTTAAAAGTAAAAGGACTAAATGCTCCAATCAAAAGATAGGGTGGCTGATTGGTTAAAAAAAAAGACCCATACAAGTTCTGTCTACAAGAGCCTCACTTCAGAGCTAAAGATACACACAGATTAAAGGTGAGCAATAGAAAAAGATTTCCATGCAAATGGAAGTAAAAAGAAAGTTGGGGTAGCCATATTCATATCAGAGTAGACTTTAAAACCGAGTCTATAACAAAAGACAAAGAAGGGCATTATATATCATTTATCATTATATATAATGATAAAAGAGTCACTCCAAGAAGAGAATATAACATTCTCAAACATATAACCTAATACAGAAGCACCTAATATATATAAAGCAAATATTAACAGACATAAAGGGAGAAACTGACTGTAATACTCCACTTACATCAGTGGATAGATCATGCAGACATAAAATCAATAAGGAAACAGTGGCCTTAAGTGACACATTAGACCAGACGGACTTAATAGATATCTATAGAACATCCATCCAAAAACAACAGAATACACATTCTTTTCAAGCACACATGGAACTTTCTCCAAGATAGATCACCATGCAAGGCACAAAACAAGTCTTGGTAAATTTAAGAAGACTGAAATCATATCAAGCAACTTTACTGACCACAACAGTAAGAAACTAGAAATCAACTCTAGGAAGAAAACTGGAAAAAACACAAACACACAGAGACTAAACAGCATGCTACTACAAAAGTAATGGGTCAATGAAGAAATCAAAGAGGATATCAAAAAAATACATTGAGATGAATGAAAATAGAAATGCAACTTTCCAAAATCTGTGGGACACAGCAAAAGTAGTTCTAAGAAGGAAGTTTATAGCAATACAGGCCTACCTAATGAAGCAAGAGAAGTCTCATATGAAAAGCCTAACTTTCCACCTAAAGGAATTAGAAAAAGAAGAACAGAGGCAAAAATTAGCAGAAGGAAGGAAATAATAAAGATCAGAGCAGAAATAAATAAAATAGAGACCAAAAAACAATAGAAAAGATCAATGAAACTAAGAGCTGGTTTGTTGAAAAGATAAACAAAATTGATAAATCTTTAGCCAGACTCATCAAGAAAAAAAAGAGAGGGGGCCCAAATAAGGACAATTAAAATGAAAGAGGAAAAGTTACAATCAATATGACATAAATACAAACAATGATAAGAGAATACTATGAACGGATATACGTCAACAAATTGGAAAACCTAGATGAAATGGATAAATAACTAGAAATATATAATCATCCAAGACCGAATTAGGAAGAAGTAGAAAATTTGAACAGACTAATCACTAGTAGCGAAACTGAATCACTAATCAAAAAACTGCCAACAAGCAATAGTTCAGGACCAGACTTCACAGAGGAATTCTACCAAACACTTAAAGAAGCGTCAATACCTATCCTTCTCAAACTATGTCAAAAATATGAAGAGGAGGGAACACTTTCAAACTCATTCTACAAGGCCAGCATTACCCTGATACTAAAACCAGACAAAGACACCACAAAAAATGAAAATTACAGGCAAATATCCCCGACGAACATAGATGCAAAACTCAACAAAATATTAGCAAGCTGAATTCAACAATACATTAAAAAGATCATACATTATGATCAAGTGGAATTTATCTCAGGGATGCAAGGATGGGTCAATAGCTACAAAATCAGTCAACATGCTACACTACATTAACAAAGGATAAAAATTACATGATCATCTCAACAGACGTAGAAAAAGCTCTGACAAAATTCAATATCATCTCATGATACAAGTTCTCAACAAAGTTAGTAGAGATGGAAAATATCTCCACATAATAAAGGCCATTTATGACACACCCTAGCTAATATTTATTGGAAGGTGTAGCCACAACAATCAGACAACAAAAAGAAATAAAAGGCATCCAAACAGGAAGGCTAGAAGTAAAACTGCCAGTATTAGAAGATGATACGATACTATATATAGAAAGAGTCTACCTAAAGACTTCATAAGAAAACTGTTAGAATAAATGAATTCAGTAAATTTGTAGGATAAAAAATTAATATACAGAAATTTGTTGCATTTTCATACACTAAAAATGAACTATCAGGGGGCTTCCCTGGTGGCGCAGTGGTTGAGAGTCTGCCTGCCGTGCAGGGGACGTGGGTTCGAGCCCTGGTCTGGGAGGATCCCGCGTGCCGCGGAGCAACTCGGCCCGTGAGCCACAATTGCTGAGCCTGTGCGTCTGGAGCCTGTGCTCTGTAAAGAGAGGCCGTGATAGTGAGAGGCCCGCGCACCGCGATGAAGAGTGGCCCCCACTTGCCGCGACTGGAGAAAGCCCTCGCACGGAAACGAAGACCCAACGCAGCCATACATACGTATGTACATAAATAAAAGGAATGTAAGCAGACAAGAATCTCATTAAATTTTTTTTTTTAAAAAAATGAACTATCAGAAAGCAAAATCAAGAAAACAGTCCCATTTAAAATCAAATCAAAAAGAATAAAACACTTAGAAATAAACTTAACCAAGGAGGGGAAAGACCTATATGCTGAAAAATAAGACATTGATGAAAGAAATTGAAGACGGCACAAATAAATGGAAAGATACACCATGCTCATGGATCACATGAATTAACAGTGCTACAAATTAATAGTGCTACAATGTCCATACTACCCAAAGCAGTCTACAAATTCCATGCACTCCCTATGAAAATACCCACAGCATTTTTGACAAAACTAGAATAAATAATCCTAAAACTTGTATGTGACCACAGTAGACCCCAAATAGCCAAAGCAATCTTGAGAAGACAAAGTTGGAGGTATCACATGTCCTGATTTCAAACTATACTACAAAGCTACGGTAATCAAAACAGTATGGTACTGGCACCAAAAAAGACACATAGAGCAATAGAACAGAATAGAGAGCCCAGGAATAAAACCATACAATTAATCTACAACAAAGGAGGCAAGAACATACAACAGGGAAAAAGTCTCTTCAATAAGCAGTGTTGGGAAAACTGGGCAGCCATATATAAAAGAAACTAGAGCATTTTCTCACACCACATCCAAGAAGAAACTCAAACGGATTAGACTTAAACATAAGGTCTGAAACCATAAAAATTCTAGAGGAAAACACAAGCAATACACTCTTTGAAATCAGTTTTAGCAATATTTTTTGGATCTCTCTCCTCAGGTAAGGGCAACAAAAGCAAAAATAAACAAATGGGACCTAATAAAACTAAAAAGCTGTTTCACAGTGAAGGAAATCAACAAAACAAAAAGGCAACCCACTGAGTAGTAAGCAAATGATTTGTATGATAAGGGTTTAATATTCAAGATACATAAGGAATTCATACAACTTAATAGAAAAAAAGCTGATTAAAAAATGGGCAGAGGACCTGAATAGTCATTTTTCCAAAAAGACATGTAGATGGCCAACAGGCACCTGAAAAGATGCTCAACGTCACTAATCATCAAGGAAATGCAAATCAAAACCAGTGAGATATCACCAACACACTTGTCAGAATGACAGTAGTCAAAAAGACAGAAATAACTGTTGGAGGGAATGTGGAGAAAAGGGTACCATAGTACACTGTCAGTGGGAATGTAAATTGGTGCAGCTGCTATAGAAAACAGTACGGAGGTTCCTCAAAAAGTTAAAAATAGAACTACCATGTGATCTAGCAGTTCTACTCCTGGGTATATATCTGAAGAAAATGAAAACACTAATTGGTAAAGATATATTTACCCCAGTGTTAATTGCAGCATTATTTATTATGCAGTAGCCAAGATACAGAAGCAACCTAAGTGCCCATTAGCAAATGGATGGATAAAGAAGATGTGAGATACACACACACACTGGAATATTATGCAGCTATATAGAAGAATGAAATCTTGCCATTTGCAACAAGTATAGACCTGGAGGTTTTTATGCTTAGTGAGAAAATCAGACAGAAAGACAAACACTGTATGTTTTCACTTATATATGGAATCTAAAAAACAAAACAAATGAAAAAATATAACAAAACAGAAGCAAACTTACAGAGAACAAACCAGGGCTTACCAGAAGGGAGAGGGGTAGGAAGAGAGGCAAAATATCAATAGATGAAGGTGATTAAGAGGTACAAACTGCCAGCTATAAAATAAATAAGTCACAGTGATGTGCTCTACAGCACAGGGAATGTAGTCAATATTTTATAATAACTTCGTATGGTTTGTAATCGACAAAAATATTGAATCACCACATTGTATACCTGAAACTAATATAATATTGTAAGTAATATAACGTTGTTAAGTCCACTATACCTCAATTTATAAAAAGAAAAAGTATGTGTTAAACCATTATATAAACAGTCTCTAATATGTTCGGTCACAGAGCATCTATTGAAGACTAAAGCTTGAAAGGATTTGAATTCAAATTTAAAACAACATATTTAAGCCATATCAGGATCAGTGTTTAGCCTCCAATGATGATTTCACTGAAGGACAAAACGCTCCTTTGGAATGGTAAGCAGAGGATGTTCAAAGGGAGAAACAGGAACCTTCGCCCAGCAGAGGGGAAGAGGCATACATTTGGGAAGAGATGATGACGGAACAGTGAGGTGGAGGAAGGACAAGGTACCAAAAAGAAAACGGCATGTGTAAAGGCACAGAGATGTCAATACTAGTGGAACATAAGATGTGAGAAAGAAAATGAAATGGAATAGGTAGACAGAGACCAAAACATTTCGGTCTTTGAAGGCCATGCAAAGAGTTGAAACATTCTGAGCAGAGAATTAACATGGGCAGATTTATAGTTAAAAAGAACGTTGGGCAATTGCGATTGAGTGGAATGGGGGCTAGACACCAGACAGAGACTTGTTAGCCTGACGCCAGAGCCTAGAGAAGAAATCTTAAGGCTTGAGCTAAGGTTAATTAGTAGTGATCGAGAGAAGGGACCAAAGTGAGAATCATCCAGGGAATTTTAGAATCTCAGCCCGTCCTGAGACAGTTGGGATGCTGTGTTCCCTGGATAAGTGGCAACTTCTGTGAGCAGCTTGATACCTGTGGTGAGGTACATTGAGGTGACCTCAGAGGTCCCCTTTTCTCTAAGACTGTAATTGAATTGCTCTAAAGTGCCAGACCTCCTCTGAAGAGGAATAATTTAGAGCCTGTCTTAGCCTCTACAGCTGTCCTCAGCCTTTCTGGAAGATGATTTTATTTTCCAACTGAAGTCAGTAAGAGTTGTTACGGTTTTTACATCAAGCCCAGGATGGAAACTCCAGGTAATGTTCTCACTGGATTGCACACAATTCATGGTGTTTTTGTCTGTCTGTCCAGGGAGAAAAACATTATTGGACTTCTGTGTTATAGAGACGGGTGGGGAAGGCACACACAGATCAACCTAAGTACATTTTCACATTTCCTTGCTACTGGCTCGACAGTGCTTCACAGATGGATAAAGATTTTACTGAAAAGGACAAAGTTTATCCTTCAGCCTAATAATGGTACAGACCTACCATTTTAGAATTTCTCTGAACATGCATTGATTTCATCACTATCTCGTTGCACAAGAAGTATTTGCTGAATGACTTCTTCAAGGAACAAACATGTTTTGGACCCTTCTATGAATCAGACTCTGGGGAGGTATTGACTAGTTACGTGGCTACACCATACATGTGACTCAACCTCTGATCTCCAGTTCATCCTCTATAAAACAGGATAATATGAACTAATGTAGCAAACACAACGTCAGGAAGAAATGATTCACCAGAGATACACCTAAAGTTACAACACTGGGCAGGTAAAGTTTGGAAGAAAATGTTTGATTTAAATAGTGTTGTACAAAGAGGGTCAAGGCATCCATTTTCTGCCCAAACAGTAGTTCATTTCTGTGTAAAAGAAGATAAATCCCCCTTTAGGCACAGAACACATAAGCAACAGGTTGGAGCATAGCACATTGAAAGAAGAAACAGGGAGCTGTGGGTTTTGCAAAGGT